>NW_026868018.1:0-152309 GCF_020745735.1 Hemiscyllium ocellatum | reverse complement strand
AACTTGGTGCAGCGTAAGCATTTAAAATGCAAGTATTGCAATGGTCAGCTTCATTATGAAGTCTAATTACTAGTCTGAACATGAATATTTTACATGTTGTATTCCCATTACTAAAAACAAGTATATCATTACTTTGTCACAAAACTCTTTGGAAAGCTTTGACTTTTCACTGACACATTATTATGTTCCTTGCTTTTTGTTTCTTACTCCACGTTTCATATAAAACATCATTCATTCTAAAAATTGGCAGTTTTCAAATTATTATGCAGTAAAATTTGATAAGCACAAATAATGATTTAGTTTAATGTTCACAGTCCATGGGAATCATTGAAATTTTTAAATTGCTGGCAAATAGCTGAAGATCGTACATTTCAGTGAGAAATTAAATGATTGTTAGTATTAATATAAATGTATAAGAACGCTAATTCTATTTGTTTGTTCAGTCGTTTTTTTTTCTCTGAACTTGTTATCATTCAGAAACCAACCACTTTAAAAATATTGGAATGGCAAAACATTGCTTTGAATCCTGACATTGAATATCTAATTCTGATTATCACAAGATTTTGTTCTTTCTTCGATAAAATAAAATGTACATGCTTTATTTCTGTGTTAGAAAATCTTGACAGAGTTTATATTTTAGTTCCATAAATATAGAATCAACAGAATTGATTGATCAGATTCTAGTTCAGTTGAATGATTATCGTTCACATCTTATTTTTGCCCAATTCATGGAATTAAGCAAACATCCGACTATTGTTCGGCTCAGTAAACTCACCACCTTGCAATGAGCTACGCTGAAAATTGCTTCCAATAGATCTGAAATCATTTACACTGTTATTGGATCTCACAGCTGCCTGAGATACACAGAGACTCAGTCGCCTTTTCCAAAATCTGTACATTGAGTTTCTAACCTGGTTCGGGGCAGTCAGTCAAAACATTACCTCAAAACAAATAATTTGGAATCCACCTTGGGCGGGGGAGGACCCGCCAACTGATCTCAGTGTAGGTACAAATGTTGTCCAGGTTAAATACTAATGGCTGACCAGCAACAAGTTTTAAAATTCATCTTCAGTCAGATCTGGCCAGAGAGCAGACGTGTTGACATGGAGAACCAGAATACACCATACAAGTTACTATGGTGATGAAATCTGACCTGCCTCCAAGATTCCATACACCTGCAACCCGGGTGAAGACGTTAATAAGTTGACAATCTATTGCAGTGTCTTGTGCCTCACAAAGAAACCTCGAAATCCATATCTAATAAATGTCACCTTCACATTCTCCAGTGTCAAAATACATTTGTACATCTCTGTGAATGGTCAGAGATTACTACATGGGTCACACAGTAGAATGTATGTGAAGTAACCAGCAGCAAACGGCAATCCAAAAATCACATTAATAACTGAACTTGACGGATTCTGTCTGGTTTAAGTTACCACACATATTATACTGGCTTTCAGGTGACTGTAACAATGCACACCATAACTGGAGGATTTGGCTTTACACCGCTCCACAGCTTCCTGATCTCACACACATCATTCCTCACACATTCAACAAATGATGACAATCCACAAGCTGGGTGAAACTGGTAACACAGAACAGTGCAGAACAGTGCAGCACTGTACAGGCCCTTCGGTCTTTGACGTTCCGTCGACCTTTGAGCCTACTCTTAAGATCAAACTAACATACATACCTTTCATTATACTATCATTCATGTACCTATCCAATTATATATCCCTAATATAGTTGACTTTACTGCAACTGCTGGCTGTTCCTTGTACACACCCACTCCTCTGTGAAAGAAACCTACTCTGACATCACCCCTAAACCTTCCTTCAATTACCTTAAAATCATACCCCGTCGAGAGTCATTTCCACCCTGGCAGAAAGTAAATGGCTATCCACTCTATCGATGTCTCTCATCATCTTGAACAAGTCACGTTCCATTCTCTTCGTTCCAATGAGAAAAACACCCTAGCTCCCTCAAATTTTCTTTGTAAGACATGCCCTCCAGTCCAGGCAACATCTTGATAAATCTCCTCAGCACCCTCACCAAAGCTTCCACGTCTTTCCTATAACGAGGCAACCAGAGCTGATCACAATATTCTAAGTTGGTCTCACCAGGGCTCCATAGAGTAGCAGCATAACCTCGCAGCTGTTAAACTCAATCCCTCGGCTAATGAACACATCAAACAGATCCTTAACAACCTTATTAACCTGGGTAGCAACTTTGTGGGAGCTATGTCATGAACCATATGATTCCCCTGTTCCTCCACAATGGAAGAATCCTGCCTTTAACCCTGTATTCTGCATTCAAATTCGATTTTCCAAATGAATCGTATCCCATTTTCCATATCGAACACCATCTGCCACTTCGCAGCTTTTTATTGCATCCTGTCAATGTTTCTGTTGCAAACTACAACAGCCCTCCACCCTATCTACAGTTCCACCAACCTGTGTTACATCATCAAACTTACTAACCTACCTTCCACTTCGTCATCTCGTCATTTATGAAAATCACAAACAGCAGAGGTGCCAGAACCGATCCTTATGGAACACCACTGCTCACCTAGTTCCACACTGAATACTTCCCATTTACCACCGCCCTCTGTATTCTATGGGTAGCCAATTCTATATCCAGGCAGATAGGTCTCCCTGTATACCATGCCTCCTTACATTCTGAATGAAACTACCACCTTGTTAAAATCCATGCACTCCAATTCACTGCTCTACCTTCTTCAGTGTGCTTCATCCCATCCTCAAATAATCAAATATAGTTGTGAGGTATGACCTGCCCCTCATAAATCCATGCTGACTATTTCTAATCAAACCTTGTTTTTCAGAATCCTCTCCAATAGTTTGCCCAATACTGATGTAAGACTGACTGGTCTGTCATTCTCAGGAAAATCCCTGTTTCTTTGCCTGAACAAGGGATTACATTTGCCACCCTCCAATCAACCGACGCTACTCCAGTGGAGAGTGAAGGTGCAAAGACCATCGACAAAGGCACAGAAATCTCTTCGCTCTCTTCCTGTAGTAACCTAGAGAGTTTCCCGTCTGGCCGAGGGATTTATTTATCCTTATGTTTGTACTTCAAACAGTCTGTATTTCACCTCAACTTTTTACTCCCTGTCCAACCAAATGATTGACGGCTTTCCATTTCCGACTCTGTATAGTGCTGCCTTCCTGAGCAAGTATGGTTCCCTATATCCTGTGTATTATGGAATGGAAAACATGGGAAGCTTTGACTCTGCTGCTCCTCAGATGCAGCATGACTGCCTGTGCTTTTCCAGCGCCACAATTTTCGACTCTGATCACCAGTCCTCACTTTCTCCATCACTGAGGGCTGTCCCCTCTGCACACTGAGCAGGGAACTAATCAGCAGAAACTCGTTGTATCTGGAGCTGACTGTTCAGTTCTGGAAAGTTGCATTGTGATGAACACATTTACTAAAAGGAATTTCACATTCAACAAATATTCATTCAGTCCCAGAGTTACAGTTTTGGTTCATGAATTGGACAGGTTGATAACGAACAGTGAATGACTGAAGAACCCCGAAGTACAGAGTATTCAAGGTGATATATTCCAGCTTGGATGTGCTTTACCTTGATGCTGGTAAAATTATCAGACAGACAGATATGATAAGGAAAACGAGGTGACATGTGGAAGTGTGACATTTTTGCCATTACAGAGATGTGTTTGAGGGAGGTCGGAGCTAACAACTCAATATTCTGTGGTACCAGCAACAAGAGTCAGGACTGAAGAGAGGGTAAAGAGGAGGTGGTGGCTTATTAATTATGGAGTTAGTTACTGGCGTAAGAAGGGACGATATCTTGAAAGGATCTTCTAAGAGGACTTGGTGGTTCGAGATCAGGATCAAAACCATGACAGAAAAACTGCTAGCGATATATTATAGACCCCCAGATAAAGGACAGTACCGGAGCAGGTATGAAACCAAGTTATTGAGGTGTGTAAAACAATAATAGGATAGTTATATTCAAGCATTTCAATTCCAAACATTCATTCGATCAGTGATAAATTTTTAAGAGGGGCAGGTGTTTTTAAATTTATTCCAGAGAGTTTCTTGTATCAACATAGAGCAGCTTAAACAATGGGCCGTGCAGTGCTGGGCCTCACTGTGGGGAATAAAGCCAGTCAGCTGTTCCAGGCGGAGGTGGGAGAACATTACAGGACCAGTGAATGCGATATCACACATTTTGACTTTGCGAATGAAAAGACCCCAAAAATGTTAGAAAAATAAGAGCTTTTTGCATTGAGGAGACAGATTTTATGGAACAAATGACAGGATCTGGCCCAAGTGCAATTGTTTCTGTGTGAAACTGTAGCAGAACAAGGTTGGCGTGGGTGGGGGGATCATTTGACTAAAATGGAATTGATGACAGTGTCGGTCCAGCCAGCATGTTACACCGAAGATAAAATTTAGGAAAACAAATCCAGAGAATATCAGATGTCGACACAAATTCCGAACAGGATGAAAAGGGAAAGAGAAGCTTAAATCTGTACCAAGTGAGCAGGTCAATGAAGGTCCTAAAAGAATATAGCAAGTGGAGGGCTAAACTTAAAAATATCAGTGGAAGAGCCGAAGGAGGGTTGATAAAACATTAACGGGTAAGATTAGCAAGAATCCACAGTCATTTTTTTTTGGTTTATTAAGGGAAGAGGATAACGCGGGAAAGAATGGGAGTTTTAGAGACTAAGGGGACAGCCTGTTCGCAGAACCAGAGAATATGTTAAACACACCCTTCGAATCGGTCTTCAGTTTGGAGAAGCAGTTCCTGGATTCAGGGAGAGTGACCGTTTGACCCTTGAGCAAATTGACACAGGAGCTGAGGAAGAATTGGAATTTTATGCAAGATGGAGTGGGTAAATCACCAGATTAAAGACCACTAAGTCTCACATCAGTGAGAGGGAAACAATTGTAGAAAATTCGGAGGGTTGTTGAGGCTGGATCATTAAATATCTTCAAGGCTGAGACAGACAGATTTTTATACAGGCGTTACGGGGAAATCACAGGAAAGTGGAATGGGGGATTAACAAAATAAATGTAACCTAATCGAAGGAAAAGCAGACTCAGTGAGCGGATAGACATATTGTTGTCCCTACGTCTAATGGTGTTCTTTTCCAAGAAACTTGTATTCACAAGAACATCAACCTCTCTCACTATGGAATGAGACACAGTTTGGAATGCAATCGAGGGATTCAAGGAATTCATAAACGCAATACAAATAGACAGAAAGTACGAGAGGACTGTAACAACACGGATTGCCTGTTAGGGTGAGGATTTGCATCGACACAATCACACTACCAGAAGAAAGACGTCAGCAAGACACCCTCCAAGGCCAAGAGCAGACCTGCACTGGGGAGCAGGTAGTCTGCGGCCAGGTGTCAAGGAGTGCTGAAGGCCTAAACACTACATCACTGTGGTGTCTCCTTCCTTCCCTGACCAAAATTAAATTTGGAGGGGTAGAGAGACATGCCGTTGGTAGCAGAGTAAGCAGGAAGCTTTGACATGACAGGCTTCGGATAGCTCAGCTCAGCGAAATGTACAGGTAAACTCTAATAAAGTTCTTTTAACTTTATTGTTACAGCAGTCGAGATGGCATTTAGGGCAGTTGCACGCTCCCATCTTGTGAGATGTGGTAGCTCAGGGAGAATTCAACCGTCCCTGATGGCTACACGTGTGGGCACTGCACCCAGCTTCAGCTCCTGGGAGACCGTGTTAGGGAGCGACGCTGGGCGGCAAGGTGGATCATGGGTTAGCACAGCTACCTCAGACCACCAGTGATCAAGGTTCAAATCCTGCCTCGGGCAACTGACTGCGTGGAGTTTGCACATTCTCCCCGTGTCTGCATTGGGTTTCTCTGGGTGCTGCGGTTTCCTCCCACAGTCCAAAGATGTGCAGTTTAGGTGAATTGGTCATGCTTAATTACCCGTAGTGTTGCGTGTAGGGGAGTGGGTCTGGGTGGGCTGCTCTTCGGTGGGTCGGTGCAAACTTGTTGGACCTAAGGCCCTGTTTACACACTGTAGGTAATCTAATCTAGGATGCACTGAGGGTCATCTGAGATACTGAGAAATTCATAGACACGCCCCTAGTTATGTTTCTTTCATGACTGTAATATTCCAGTCCAACGTTCATTGTCCTGAGTTCATTAGCCTTACCTGTCAGTCCTGTTGTATTTCAATGAACACAATCTAATCCAACAGGCGTTCCTTGCTTCCTGTCATGTTCCAGGCAGAGAGTAGATCGGTGACCACCATGAATGGCAAAGGGAGTAGGCAGGAATTGCAGGAATCCCCTGTGGCTATTACCCTCGAAAACAAGTAGACCATTTTGGATTGTTGGGGGCAATGTCCGTTCAGGGGAAAGCAACAGTTGCCAGGTTGGTTTTACGACCACTGGCTCTTGGGCACAGCGGGAAAGGGTAAAGGTAAACAGGCGTTAAAGTTAAGAGGGTCGATTGTTAATGGGACAGATCAGAGATTCTGTGGTCGCAAACGGGAATCCAGGATGGTGCGTTACCTCCCAGGTGCTAGGGTCCAGGATGTTTCCAATGGCTGCAGAACATTCTCAAGGGGGAGGGTGAGCAGAAGAAATCATTATGCACGTTGGCACAAATGATATCCGTAGAAATAGGGATGAGGTCCTGCAGCATAAGTACAGAGAGCTAGGAGAATCATTCTTTAAAAATACCTTGACAGTGATAATCTCCTGAGAGGGAGATTAACGTCAGAGACTTGCACTGAAGCGGATTCCAATATCTTGGCGGCCAGTTTTGCTCGGGTTACAAGGGAGGGTTTAAACTAGATTGGCAAGTGGTCATATCCTCAAGACAGGGAGGCAAGTGGAAGAGATACAGTAATCAGAAATAGTAAGGTTAGGCTGGAAAACGACAGAGAGAAAGTAAGTAGTGCTTTTGGATTAAATTGCATCTGTTTCAATACACGAGGGCTGACAGGTAAGGCCGATGAACTCAGGGTGTGGATAGGTAGGTGGGACTGGAAAATTATAGCCATTACAGAAATATGGCTAAGTGATGGAAAGGACTGACAGCTTAATGTGCTAGGGAACAGGTGCTTTAGGTGAGACAGAGATGGTGGAAGGAGGGGAGGGGGAGTTGCATTTCTGATGAAGGGGAGTACCGCAGCAGTAATCAGAGATAAAATAACTGATGGATCACCCAATGAGGCTTTGTGGGTGGAGTTAAGAAATAGGAATGGAATGGTGAGGTGTTGGGGTTGTAATATAGGCCCCCAAGAGTCAACAGGAATGAAAGTAACAAATATGCAGGGAGAGAGGGGAGACCTGCAGGAGCAATAGGGTTTCAGAATGAGGGTTTCAGCCCCTGGAGCCTGATATACAATTACAGGAGGAGGCCAATAACCTCTCGGGCCTATAAAACTGTAACCAGATCATGCAGCACCAGTATCCAGTTACACAGCAACAGGATCAGTCTATTCAGCTACTTGAAGTCAGTAACACAGGAAATGGAAGAGGCCGAAAAGTGACTAGACTATGGGGTTTACTGGAATAAAACCAGGCTACATAGCCCCTCAGACCTGCACTTCCATTCAGTAAGTCAGGGCTGATCTGTACTCGGCCGCAATTTCTCTTTTATGCCCAATTCTTTGTAGCCCTCGACTCTCTGACGGGTCAAAATCCACTGACACCCACTCGCCCCCCAAACATTTCAGTGCTTTGGCCTCCCCAACTGTCTGGTCCCAACCGTCACTACCCTCTGAGAGAAGGAAAGACTCCCCATACATATACCTTGGCCTATTGAAATGGATAGAAGATATGAACACAGCGTAAAGTGACTGGCCCTGATATCATGGCAGTATTTGATTGAGCGAGATGTCAAGGAGACTGAACAGAATTTAACTTAATAGGAATTAGTTGTAAACTCCCCACTGGTTGAATCATTCAGAACACAATGGGGCTGGTGGACATCAATCCTCCCAGTCCCTGGATATCCCTGTGGGCAATCCTCAGGGTAGCTTCTTCGGCATAAACATCTTCAGCTGCGTCATCAATGTCTTTCCCTCTGTCATACGATCAGAGGTGGTGATGTTCTGTGAAGATTATACAATGTTCAGAACAATGAGTCACCTCCTAACGTACTCAGGTATCAAATCTGGACAACATTCAAGCTTGTGCTGCTAACGTAAAGGTAACATTGATCAAAAGCACTGCTGGACATTAAATATTTCCATGGTTAAAAGAAAGAGGAACTCCTTCAGCAACTCTAGCTGGTTTCACAGTAATATAAAAAAGCCATTCCGCCCATCTGATCTGTTGGATAACAAGAGGGGCAATGCGTTCACTCACTCCTGCCTATTACACAAGAAGACAATTTTAAGAAAGACAGTAGATGTTGGAATACAAAATACACACGCAGGAAGCTGGAAGAACAATATAAGCAAGGCAGCATCAAGACGTTGAGAAGTGAACGCCTTGGATATAACCATTCATTAGGACTGTGGATGGGAGTAAGGGAGTCGATAGATAAAGTGGCGGGTGAGGGAGGAGGAGGCAGAGTGACGAGGTGGGGGATAAGTGAACACAGATCAGGGTATCTGCGGGAGATGATGGGATGGCTGAGTCCAGTTGGTAGGTAGCTGGACAAAAGCTTGCTCAGAGGAATGGAAGGAGGGGAGAGTCTGGGAAGGGAGTCGGGGGATTGGAAGGGAGGTTATTTGCAATTGGAGAATTCAATGTTGCGTCCCCGGGGTGTAGGCTGCACAGGAGACAGATGAGATCTTGTTCTTCCAAACCATGGTTTGGTTCGTTGTGGCAATTTAGGACGCCAAGGATGGCCATGTTGGAAAGGGACTGGGAAAGAGAATTGAAATAGGAGTAATTTAGCTAGGATGGCTACTACATTTTAAAACAAAGACTTTATTCATAAAATTATACAATGAAACACAAAGAACAGAATAAAGAATCACGACAGAATTCAACCAATTCAACTAAACTTACTTATGCTGCTCCGAGCATACGCAACTGTCCCAATAATCAAACTCCCAATAAAAAACAGTACAAATGGAACAAATACTTCCAGGTTGAAATTGAAGGTCAGAAACGAGAGAGTTTCCACACAGTTCCCAGATGAACTTCCCAGTTCAAAACTCAACTGAAAACTGCTCAGCTCAAATCAGCTCAGCAAGTTCAGCTAAAATAGCTCACCACTCTCCGTTCATTATACTGGTCACTTATAAAGCATGACCACTTTGGCCTGAAGTCTCATCTGTTTCCATATAAACAAAAGGCCTCTAAAAATCCTTTTCATCTCTGTACCAAACCAGACTGATATGAGCTTGGCCCCGTTTTAATGTCCCTGCGAAAAAAACCAAGGATAGAGTCTCCTTTAGCTAAGTTTACCACCAAGCCTGCCTTCTGAGGTTGATGCACAAGTCTGATAAATGCTCTAAATGTTCCTTCCATGAGTGACTAAAAATCATCAGGTCATCAACGTAGACCACACAGTTGGGTAATCAGGCAATGACCTTATTATCAGTCTCTGAAATGTTTCTGGATCGCTTTTCATACAAAATGCCACAATTTGAACTGCCCATTTGGCATTACGAAAGCCGAAATTGCCTTTGCTCTCTCTGACAGAGGTCCGTGCCAGTAGCCTCTGAGCAAATCCAACTTAGAAATGTAAGTAGCTTCTCCCACTTTTTCGACACAGTTCTCCAAACATAGAATTGGATCCGCATCAGTCTTTGTAACGGCACTGACTTTGTGATAGTCCACACATGACCGTTGGGTACCATCTGGCTTTGGTACCATGACTATATGTGAACTCCAGTCACTGTAACTCATTTCGATTGTGACATATTGGAGTGTGCGCTCTATCTCCTTCTGAACCTGTGCCAATTTTGGACAGTCATGGCCATAACGATGTTGCTTAATCAGAACAGCATCTCCTGTGTCTACATCATGCACAATTATGTTCGTACTTCCCAGTTTATTTCCGCATATCTCTCCACAAGATAGTTAAAAACTCTTTCAGGTCACTTTTCTTTTCTTGTGTAAAGTAACTCAACAATTCATCCCAATTTTTGACAACTTCCTCATTCTCCAATTTGATTTGAAGAATGTCCAATTCAGAATCCTCTGAACTTGGTTCTTCCTTCTGTGCTGTAATCATTAACACCTTCTCCTCTTCCTTTCCTTCCCTATCAAAATACCTTTTGAGTGTATTCACATGACACACTCTGTGAGATCTAATCCAGTCTGGAGTCCGTATCAAATAGTTCACCTCATTCAATTTCTTCCCAATTTGATAAGGTTCGCCAAAACTTGCTTTTCAAGGTTCAGCTGTTACTGGAAGTAACACCAATACTTTACCCCCAATTGCAAAATTGCCAATTTATGATTTCTCATCCACTTCCTGTTTCATTGTATGCTGCAATACTTTTAAATGCTGTCTACCCAACTCTCCAGCTCTACTTAATCGTTTCCTAAATTTGACACATCATCCAAATGGATGGTCTCTGAATTCTGACTTATTAATTTCTCCTTAACCAATGTTAATGGTCCTTTTACTTTATGCCCACAAATTCATTTAAATAGACTGAATTTGGTCAATTCATTCTGTGCATCTGTGATCACAAAAAGTTCAAAAGCAATTTCCTTATCGCAATCATCTGGATAATCCTGACCATAACACCTCAACATGGTCTTCAGTGTTTGATGACATCTTTCTCATGCTCCCTGTGATTCCAAATAGTATGCAGTAAATTTGAATTGCTTTATTCCCAAGTTATCCATCATCTCCGTGAATAGTCCGGATGTGAGGTTTGATCTGTCTGGATCTCTATTGGTAGTCCATACCTAGTAAAAAAAATAAGCATTTTTCTACAACTCTTTTAGCTGTGATGCTGCATAATGGGCCTGCCCCTGGAAATCTAGTCGACACCTTCATTATTGTTAATAAATACTTATTCCCACCTTTTGTTTGAGGTAGGGGCCTACACAATCTATCAAGACTCTTGAGAAAGGTTCCTCAAATGTTGGAACAGGTATTAAAGTTGCAGGTTTATTACTGTCTGTGTGACATGTTTGAGACATCTGGCAAAATTCAACTACATCTTTGTGTAGTCCAGGCCAGTGAAAGTATCTTTGTATTCCAGCCTGTAATGTCCTAACCCCGAAATGATATCCAAGTGGTAGCTCATGTGCCACTCACATCACTTCCTTTCTATACCCAACAGGAAAACAATTTGAAGAATTTCTGTCCACGCCTGATCTGCTTCAATGTGCGCTGATCTCCATATCCACATTAAGACATCATTTGTTAAGTAATAACAAAAGGAATGCATTCATTCTCTTTTTTGCTAAATGTTTTTTGATATAACTTTTGTAACTCCTCATCTTTCTGCTGTAATTCAATCACCTTAGCAGAGCTAAAAATACTTTCATGTTTTCATACTTGCTCCTTCAGTTCCACTTATCTGATCAAAAAGAAACTTTCGGATAACTCTGTGTCAGCTTCCTTATCTCTGCCATTAACCCGCTTCAACCTGTGCATTTGTGATCTGCTGATGACGTAATCAGGGAAGATTCCTGGATAAACATTCTCCAGGTCTTCAGTTCCCTGCATCTCCACTGGCTTTTCAACTAGAGTAGGTAGCACGCCTACCAGTTAATCAGCTATATTAATTGCAAGGACAATTTTTATTCCTGGAGCTGAGAGTTAGGAGTCCAGTACACCTACCACACATTTTCCACTCTTCTCTGGACTCCATCGCCTCACTTTACATAACTGAGCACTTTTTGTCTCACTATGAATTCCTGTTCCCAGCACATTTTCTGGCAATAGTCTCTGAAGAGTTCATAAAGCCTTACCCCTCAGCATTACAGACTGAAAATATCCTGTGTCAATTAATATTGGAACCTCCTTACCAATTACTCCTGGCCTATGTGAATAAACTTTACCCTTCCATGTCGATATTTTTACGCAGATTTAGCATGTCCACTGATCATATTGTACACTCTAGGCAGTTGCCTAACTCCCCCTATGCTTTTTGTTACTTGTTCAACGAAACTTCCAGGCTTGTCTTGTTATCCTACAGCTGGTTTTCTCCCAGCTCACCAAGATTGTGAATTTGTGTGGCCCACTTTATTACAATGGAAACACCATAGTATTTAAACTTCTTTGTCCCCCTCAAGGTTTTCTTTATTAGGGTGGTAAATTATCCTTACATTCTACACTGTGATCTACCTTTCCCTTTGCACATGAGGATATCTCTTTGCTCCAATTTCTGTCCCTCAGAGACCAGAACTGGTTCTGGAAAGCAAATCAAGTTTATGGACCTTTTCATAATCATCAGCCATTTCAGCAGCTAACCTTGCTGTTTGCAGTCTCTGCTCTTCCACCTGAGTTTGCACTACTTCAGGTAGTGAATTTTTGAATTTCTCCAAATACTAACCTCTCTAGGGGCATTATAGCTTTGCCTGAATTTTAAAGCTCTTATCCAACTATCGAAATTAGTCTGTTTGATCCTTAGAAACTAAGTGTAGGTTTGACCAGGATCCTCATTAGATTCCTGAAAGGTTGCCTATGTTGACTTAATGTTTTTTAAAAATTTCTTCAGACTCCCAGATACCTCCTTTGATAGGGATGTGAATACCTCACCAGTCCTACCTACAAGTTTCGTTTGGATCAACGAAACCCACATTGCATCTGGCCACTGCATTTGTTGAGCCAACTTTTCAAATGAGACGAAAAGGTCATCACATTCTTCTCATCAAGTTGAGGCAATGCTTGAACATGAGCAAACAAATTCTCACTCGGCTTCTGACTACCAGGGGTTGTTCATCCGCACTCTCTTCCTTACTAACCCCACCCTCAGTTGTTATCTCCAGTGTTTAACAATGACTTCCCTTTTTAAGTGTCAGTTTTTGCTATTCAAAAGCTCTCTCTTTCTCTCTCCACTGCTGCTTTCACTTCTGCCATTCTTTCTTTTTACTCTCTGTTCTGCTGCTCTCTCTTTTCCCCTTCCTTCTGCATTTTATTGAAAGTCAAATGTCTCATTTTAGCTGCCCTTTCCTTACGTCTCGCCACTAACTCAAGATGTTTCATTTGCAACTGAATTATTCCCATCTCTGTAGATTCTGATGGTTTCTCCAGCAAGTTTAATTGACGAGCTACTGCTGTAATTACCTCTCCTTTCCTCACAGAAGCAGTCAGTTCCAATTCCAGCTTCCCTGCTAGTTCTTGCAAATTGGTCTTATTCACTTTTCGTAAAATATCCAAAGTCACTGCGTGCACAACGAGGAAACGTTTGGCGACTGAAATAGCCATTAGTATTCGAAGCTTTGTCAACCCAGTCAAACTAATACCCGAAAAAAGACACTAGCATCTCCCACTCGCTGTTAAAATCCAGGAATGAGCCCCCAGTCTGTTATGGACGAGGCTAGACCACTCAATACATTCTTAAGCAAGCAGCCCAGAGCATAACTTTGTAGTTTTGTTTTGGTAATTATCCAATGAAAATTACCCAGTGTAATTTAGCTAGGGTGACGACTAGATTTTTTTTTAAAAAAGTTATTCACAAAATTACACAATGAAACACAATGAACAGAATAAAGATCCACTACAGAATTCAACTGATCCAGCTAGACTTAATTATGCTATTCCAAATACACACAATATTCCCAATAATCAAACTCAATTGAAATAACGTCATAATGGAATGCATGTTTCCAGGTTGAAGCAAAATGGCAGAAAAGAGAGAGAGTTTCCACACAGCTCCCAGTTGAAATTCCCAGTTTAAGACTCAACTGAAAACTGCTCAGCTCAGCTCAACTCAGCTAGCTCAACTAAAAGAGCTGACAACTCCCCGTTCGTTATACACGTCACTTCGAAAGCATGACCACTTTGTCCTGTAGTTTCGTCTGTTTACATATAAATAAAAGGCCTCTGAAAATCCTTTTCATGTCTGTACCAAACCAGACTGATCATAGCCTGGCCCCATTTTATTGATGCTCTGACAAACATCAAGGACAGAGTCTACTTGAGCCAATGAACAGCTTTTAGCAAAAAAGGATTGATTTGTGACAGAGAAGACAGGCTAGTGTTCTGTATGGAGGTAAGAAGCTGGTGGAAATGGCTAGTACTATCAGAGTGTGGCTGATGACAGATTTGTGAACAACATGACGTTCAATGCAAGGTCACACACCAACTGTATATCTAGACGGTGAGAGTTCATTCAGAACCTGGAGCTCTCTCTCGCAACCAACATGGGGACTCCATAGAGCTCTGTAAATTATCATAGAGTCATAGAATCCTATAGCACAGAGACAGGCCATTAGCACAAACTGGCTCATGCTGATCAAAATGTCCATCCATGCTAACCCCATTTCCCTGCGCTTGGTCCATATCCTTCTAAAGTTTTTCTATCTATGTATTTGTCCAAATGTGAAGACACATAGCATGGAAAACATGGTATAACTAAGGCTATACGTGTTTTGTTTTGAAACTAATGAGTGTTGATTGATAACACTATAGTGTTAATGCAATCACGTTTTTAATCTTTTTGTAGCATTACCAGATTAAACACTTATTTCCTTCATACTCTCCTCATGGTACCATCACTGCAGGAATTGTCTGGTGAAACTCCATTACACCGTCTCTCTGTAACAAGGAGTCATAGAGATGCACAACATGGAACCAGATCCTTCGGACCGACCCGTCCATGCCGAGCAGATTTCCCAACCCAATCTAGTCCACCTGCCAGTACCCGACTGCTCTGTAGGGATTCTGTTAGTGCCTCATGATCAAGGACATCCAGCTCCTTTTCATCAAGAGCACTTCCCATCATCTCGCCTTCTCATAAATACAAAATGAGAAGGATTACATTTTTTTCCAATCATTTATTTGGCTTATGAAGCAAAGTCACACCAACAACAACATCACTATTGCCATTGGCGTTGATTGGAGATACTGAGGAGGCGATGATGCAGCTGTATTATCTCTGAGTATGAATCCAGGGAATCAGGTAATTATCCAGACACCGGATCCGAATCCCACAACGCCAAATGTTGGAAATTGAATTCAATAAAATATCAGCAATTAAGAATCAAATGAAACAATGCAACCATTGTCGATTGTCCTACCTAGCACCGTAATGCACTTCAGGAAAGGAAATCTACCTTCTTCAGCTGGTCGGGCTTACATGTAACTCCACAGCAATGTGGTTAACTCTCGGTTGCAGTTTGAAATAGCCAAACCAGCCACTCAGTTATATCAGTCACTTCAAAGTCTTAAAGAAATGAAACCACATGGACCTCAGCACTGACTACTTACAGCCCACGGACTGCAGTGGGTCAGGAAGGCAGCTCACCAACACCTTCTCAAGGACAATGGGGAAAGGGAATTAAATACTGGGCCAGCATCCCATTAATAAATAAAAGAAGATGATCATACTCAGGGAAGAGAGAAAAACAGACATAAAATCTTTATACAGGAATTTGACACATACCTTACATGGACATTGTTTCAGTCAGTATGGGAACAGGAGAAACATAAGCAAGGTTTAATTTCATTTTTTATTTCCATCCCAGCTGATCATCAACAATCTCTTTGCTTCTTTCTCTCTATCTCTCTCTTTCTCCATCTATTCAACTCAGTCCTTCTCCCTTTCATAACAGATGTCGGTGTCACCAACATTGATCATGCTATTTCCCAACTGTGTTCAGTTCTGATGTATGGTCATTAGAATCGAATTGCCAATTCTATTTTTCTCTCGACCTGAGGGGGCTGCCACATCTGCTCAGTTTGTCTGGCACTTTCTCGTTCTTTATTGTTTCTGATCTGTTGCATCATTCTTTGCCTTATTTAACCTTTATTTTGTTATTACTTGGAATGTCTGCATCACTGACAGGGGCAGCATTTTTTGACCTAACCAAATGTCATTTATTGTGAGGTCATTCTTTCAGGCAGTACAGAACCAAGCACATTGCTGTGGGACTCACATAAATCTTAAGCCAGCCCAGATAATAACGCAAGTTCTATTTACCAAAGGACATCAGTGAAATAGATAAATGTATGGACAAAATGCTGGAAATGTTATGGTTGTTATTTCCATTCCTGTCTTTTGTATTTACTTTCTGACATCGTCTGTGGTAGGATGTGGAATAGCATCTATCTGTGTAATAACCTGTGCATCTGAATTACATTTTTTTCCGATATTACTGTGCTGAGAGAGTGTTCCTGTCATGAAATTATTGTAGAAACAAGAACAAAGTTGCGATCGAAATATTTGCAACTGAAAGAGTGCTTAAGGAGAGGTGTAACCATAACGTCTGAATTTTACCAAAGCATAGATAATGGTTGATTAAGCGTCAGCGTTGAAGCTAAGATGGTGACTGGGCATATAATTGAGCTGGTAGTGGATAGGTTTTGTGATGGACAGAATACCGAGACACAAAAGAATTTTATTTATTTAAATTCGGTATTATGAACAGTCTCGTTCTCAGATGTTTGTGAGGGCAGGGATGAGGCGGTTCTGAAATTTGTGGGTAATCAATGGAATTTGCATTTGAAACTGAAGACAGTAGTTTCCGTCTTTGCCAAATATAGATAACAGAAATAGTAACGAAGTTCGCCATGGTTGAAGAGATTAATAAATGGATAGAGATGAAGAAACTTACCAGGAACACCAACAATAGCGAGGATAGGATAGTAACCCGCCTGGATAATCAGCAGTGCACCCCATATCCGATATGGAAACCAAGAAAAGGAAAAATAGAGAAGACCCACGGATAAACTCCTGTCCATTGTTGCAGCATTCCAGTCGCATGTTCTCAGATTCTGATCCATGAATGGATCATTCCAGACTATTCTTAGGTGCTTAAATCTGCTTTATCTGTCTCTGCAGCTGCTGATCGCTTTGAGCGCTGGTGTTAATGCATCTGCTGATATAATGGCATAAACCATTGCAAGAGACCCCTTACTAATAGAAGATGGAAAGCATCCAGTGACATAGCTAGAATCCATGGAGACTAGCATCACTCAGAGTCAATGAACAAACAGCTCCATTTAACCCCTTTCAGTATGGTTCCTTCAGTTCACAAAAACTACTGGACTGGATTGAATTTTGGCACCGTTGGCTATTGATCACATTTCTCATCACCCATTGCTCTCGTGAAGTTAGTAGTGAGGGAGAATGATGCATGTTTTCTTATCGCAGGCTAGATGATTCTGCTGCGTTGTCCATTTGCAATACTGAAACTGGCTAAACCTCGCACCACGACCACCCTCGAAAACCACAATCTACATGCTGTTACCGTGCAGGTCTCTCCTCGACTGGAACAGGCACCAGCCAATATGTTTACAGTGGATATATTTGCACTCCAATACATAGGAAATGTGAATTTGCCTGGGCATTCCTTTAGTTGGTAAATAAGGCAATTTTGTATCTTCAACATTCAATGTGCTTTAGCACTTTTTTAAATATAAACTCACAAACACCTTAACACACTTTATTAAGCACAAGTTTCTTCACATTCTCCTCATGGTGACATCATGACAGGGTTTAGTCTGGTGAAACCCCTTTGCTGATTAAACCTGTACCCAATACATCTAACAGTCTCTCAACAAAACACTATCATTGGGAAAGATACATTTACTCTGGTACTTCAATCATTTTGCATGGCCAGCCACATATCATTTACTTGCTGCTGTGTAAAAAATCTATTTGTGACTTATGACCAAGAACATCCGAATCTGTTTCATCAACAGCATTTCCCAACCTCTCACAACTTAATGAACATAAACGTGAATGATGATATTTGTTGTTCATATCTGAAATATCTTGCAAAGAGCTATTGGCCAAACACTGATCCTTCTGATACCCCAAAGCCTTCACTCCAGATAATTATACTACTCTCTCCATTCCCTCGATTATCCAACTTTTAATCCATTCGGTGTATTCCACCCCTATCTACCCATGGACTCTAACATTCCCCACTCACCTCTATTCAACCATGACAACCGTCTTTTGAAAATTCATATACTTCATTTCCACTGGTTCTCAATTGTCGATGTCACAACGGACAACCTCCACAATATCCAACAGGTCTATCAAAGATCAAGATCATTTCCCCTTCCTGAATCTAGATTGACTCTTCCGAATCATGACATTATTTTCCAAGTGTCTAGTTGTCACATTCCTTACAAAAGGTTCCAATGTTTTTCTTACAGCTTACATCAAGCTAACCACTGTTTAGTTTGTTGTTTGCTCTTTCCGTCCTGTTTTAAATATTTAGGTTTACAATCGCTGCTTTCCATTCTGGAGGATCCTTTCCAGAATCTTACCAGCTTTGAAGAATAATCAGTAATTCTTTCACTAACTCTACTGCCACTTCCTCAATACTCTGGGATGTAGCTCATCAGATGCAGCAATATACCAACCTTAAATTCAGTGTGGTTTTGAAAGACGTACCTATTATTAATTCTAGTTTCCTGCTGTTCCCCATTATTACCAGTCACTCTGTTTCCCCTATATTTCTGGAAGTTTCTTTCTGTATCTTCCTCAGGGAGATGGACACAATATATTGCTGCAAGTGGACAGATGGGTTCTGTCAGCCTGTGAATATATCGGGGGACTGCACTCCAGTGATGATGGATATGTTATTCACTCCTGCCTGGAATGTTGCAGAATGAATCCAGTTTAATTCATGGTGAGCATCAGCACAGTCTTGTCACAGGTGTGAGGCTACACAGTTTACTGAAGAAGGGACACAGCTCAGTGACCACCTCAATTTTGGTTTCATACCTGACACCTGGTCCAACTTAGACAAATGTCCCGGGAAATCCAAGGAAAGATATTGCACTGCCCTGCACCTCCCTATTTATAGAGCTTCCCTTCTGTGGAGCCTCATCTCCCTTTATTTACCATGGACCCAGACATTCTGTAAATGCAGAGTATAGGGTGAGGTCACCAAACCCAGCAGCTGACAACACAAAACCAAGATAAGCATCCCCAGAAACTCCATTGATTTTCCAATGAGAGGAACAAGCCCATTCCCCACACGGAACGTGCACGCGCTCAGTGCTGAAAATTATTTCCACTCCTGAGTTTCCCTTCCTGGTTGAGAAAGCGTTGCACCTCTGGACACTCCCACACTAACAGTTTCTCTCTGCAAAGAATCAGTTGACAATGTAACATAACCTTTCTCTATATCTCAGCAACTATAAGGGCAGCACTAGTATTGCTAATGGATTTGATCATCACACTCAGAGAAGAGAGATACAGGGAACCTAACTCACTTTAAACAGGGACAAATCTAAATGGATGCAATATCCAGGAACATGGGAAATCGGGGAAATGTGAGAATAACTTGCCACTTTGATTTCCTTTCAGTACATCATCAGCAATCTCTTTGCTCACTTTTTATTTCTTTTCCTCTCTTTTTCTGTCCATTTTTCCATTCATTCAATTTAAACCTGGCCCCCACCTCTCTCTCCAACCTAACCATCCATGATACCAAGATAAATAATATTATTTCCCAGTTTGCTTTCAGTTGTGAAACAGGGTCACTGGACTCAAACCGTTATCTGCATTTCTCCTGACAGAGGCTGCCATACCTGTTGAGATTCTCCAACAATTTCAGACGATGGAGAATTTTATTTTTGATCTCTAGCACCCACCGTTCCTTGGTTTATTTCACCTTTCATGCTGTTGTTTCTCGGGATGCCAGCATCACGGGCAAGGGTAGCATTTATTGTCTATCACTAATTGTCCTTGACTATGCGGCCATTTGTCAAGAAAAATGGAGACAACAATGTTGTTGTGTGTCTGAAGTCACAGTGAGTTCAGACTGGGTAATAATGTTAAGTTTCTTTAGCAAAGACTATCAGGGAAATAATGAAAATAAATCTTAACGGTTTCTGGTTGCCATGAGTGAAATTAGGTTTCATTCCAATTTTTGTCATTCGAATTTTAGCTCTGTCATCGGCTGTGGTAGGATTTTAACCACTGCCTTGGAGTCACAGCCCGTGCCTCTGAATTGCCCGTCTAGTTACATGATCATTCTGATACAGAGTCCTTATTGCCTAGTCGTATTCCTTAGTTCCTGCCAGAGAGAGATGGCGGGGATATCAGTTTAACTACCATCAATCAAATGGATTTTGGGGAAAAAGCGAAAGAGAGATTGAGAGACAATTTCATGTAAGATCACAGGTTTCAGTATGCTGAAATGAAGACACTTCGACAGCATCCTGCAACATGAGCCAGTATTCCTAGGAATGATAGGTGAAGGGGATATTGGCGTCAATAAAGATGAGGGAGAGCTTTAGATGAACATTTGTTATGCAACTTTGTTACTGGTTGTGGGTTCATCAGAGTCTTCGACTCATTGGGCTGTATCTAACAATAGTTTGTCTCAGTGACATTTTTATTGAGTGTGACAGAGGGATTGTCTGTAAGAGATTGAACTAATTTCATGGTGCTATCTTATCGAACTCACCACATTAACTTCCCAATCTCATAGTGTTCCTCGCATTTCATGCCACCTCAATTATCCAACCCAACACGACTGGAGGGACTCAACATCGCACTGATACTTCTGGCTATTCGATAATCACTGACACTTGTGCCATCTTTCAAAGGCCAATGGGCACACTCTTGTACTTCCTCAGTTTGGAGCCACCCTGCACAGGTGACCCCGAGCATGGTAGATAAGGGGAACTAAAAGCACGATTTTTCAACAGGGATACAGAGGTCCTAGTGGATGGGCTAGTATGGGTGGTCCATCCTCTTCCCAGATGAGGCCTGAGCATGGTCTGAGCTCACCACCCAGCTCAGTGCAGTACCTGCGGGCTCTCTCTCTCCCTCACACACACGCACACACTTTAATATGAATTCCAGGTGGTGTTCCAAAGAATTCCCACTTTCAGGTATAGGAACTTTCAGCGATTCAACCTCCTGGGTTCCTGCTAAAATATGCACTTATTTTATGTCCAATCACAATGAGTAATTCTGGCTATTTCACTTTGTCTCACTTTATTGTATTCAGCCAAACACAGCTTCTAAACACTTGTCCTGTTATGAAATAAAATCTTGAGCAGAGAACTTTTTATCCTCAGCTGTTATCATGACCGTTATCTGAATTGTACCATTTTCCTTGTTATGAAAGTTTCTCTGGTCCTTTGCCTGTGCCTGTTTCTATCTGTAACAGTTACACTGTCTCCCACTCGGTTGGCTGGACGGCTGGTTTGTGATACAGAGGGAGGCCAACAGCGCAGTTTCAATTCCCCCCCACTGACAGAGTTTACCATGAAGGGGACGCTCTCTCAACAATGGGCAAGCTAGCATGGCCAAACCACTCTAAGCTGCACATCTGTGTACTCTGGGAGCAAACTGGAGCATTAGGAGGGAATCCACACAGATATGTGAAGAATGTACAAACTCACCTGAGTTTGGAATTGAACCCAGCTCCTTGGTGATGGGCGGCCGCAGTGCTAACCACATATCCATCATATTCCTCAGTTGGTTCTGTTAATTGCGTGGAGCTGACTGAAAAATTCCAACTGGCTTGTTCTGATAACTGAACCTGACCCAGTCTTAGACCTTTATCATCAGCCATATCGCCAACCTGGTTACATTCAAAATTTGTGGTGAGCAGTGAAGGAATGGGACTAGAAATGAAAACAATGACACCCTCCAACCTCAGTCAGAACCTGAGTGAAGAGAAATTCACAAATTCTCTCACCCAGAGGATTGGGAGGGCAGAATCTTTATATTATATCGATGCTGACTTTGTCTGATTTTCCATAGACAGGTGAATCAGGGATCATTGTGAAATCAGAGAAAAGTGCAGCTGGGAACACAATGAGATGAACCATGACCTTATTGACTGGTGGAATAGTGTCAAAGTGCCGAATGGCCCAGTTGTGTCTGTCAGCCCTATGTTCTGATGTTCCATTCAGCCCTTCGGTCCTGCTGTGCAGGAGCAGATTGAGGCCACTTCGATGGTTTGGTGTAGTTTGGCAAATGTATTGGAAAATCCAGGCTGGGTCAGGAAGTGACCTCCTTCCCCCAATCCCTCTTTTCAGGCTTCTCCTCTCTGTAACTTCTGCTCCTGATGTAGGTCATGTTACAGGTCCAGATTCGCATTGAATACAGTCCCCATGCCCCACCCAAAGTCAACTCAGACAAACCCTGTGCTGTCTGTGAATACAACATTTTACATCATGACTTCCAGGAAAATAATCAATTATTTTCCAAAAACATAAATAAGAACGTAAGAAATAGGAAACTGCGCTGTCATTCAAGAAGAACATGGCGGCTCTACTCCACTGCTCAACTCCACTTTGCTGACTAACCCCATTGCATCCCTCAACTCGCTGAAATGTCACAAACCAATCCACCCGTCTGTAAATACAATCAGTGTCCCAACCTCCACAACTCTCGGGGTTAGGAAATTCCAGTCATTCACTACCTTCTGAAAGAAAACATTTCTTTACATCTCAGTTTGAAATCGTAATTCCTTATTCTGTATCTACATCCCTGATTTCGAGACTCTGCCCCGGTGTGGAAACACATTCTCAATACCGACCTTGTCAAGCCCCCTCTGTATCTTGTCCGTTTCAGTAATGACACCCTTACTCATTTAAACCACAATGAATAATTGCCTCAGCATTTTTGATGTATTCAATAGTTCAATCCTTTCATCCCAGGGACCAGTCTAATGAACCAACATTTCCGCATCAACATGCTGACGTTATGTTTCACACACAGAAACACTCCACTCCGTTGTGCTGCTCCTTTTTGGAAGTTCTCTCCATTTAATAACAGCCTGCCTTATGGTTGTCAGTGTCATCCTCAAATTCAAATGTATATTGCACTCAGCTCCCGCCGTCAGGAGCTGAGTGCAGCTGTTGTAAGCAGCTCTTGCCATCGGACTGATATTTGTGGTACTCCAGTAGATACATTTTTTCATCAAGTTCGATGAGGCGTGACTCTCTGATTTCTAAGTGTTTACCAAGTGTCATGCCATGCTCATGCACTATCCGTCATACTATGAGCTTCTGTCTTGCGTAGGAACCTTTATTAAGTGATATCTTGTGGAAAATCTCTGGAAAGCCTCATGTCTACCAGTCCCCCTTTATCAAGGCCACTTGTTACATTCTCATGGATTTCCTGAAAAACTTTGCATGATTTAACATGCAAAATGTAGTTCGCCTTTTACAAGACCATGCTGACTCTGTTTGAAGCTTTTCTGAATGCTCTGGAGTCCCTTCCTTAATAACAGACTCTCACAGATTCCCAGCAATAATGGCTAGGCTAAGTGGTTCCTGCTTTCAGTCTCGCTCGTTTCTTGAAGACAGGCGCCACATTGGAGGGTCTCCAGCTTCACTGGAATACTCCTTTTATCCAGAGAGTTATGGGATGTTTCACACAGTGCCACCAGCCACTCTGGGGCCACTTCTTATAAAACCAGCTATGAATTGCTGATGACTTGTTTACCATTGGTCTTATCTGTTTGAGAAATGCCTTGTTCCTTCTGTTAGAGACAACTCAATACCTTCCCTCCTATTACTATTTTGTTTATACCATTGTAATATTTACAGCACCTTCCCCTGTGAGGAACGATGTAAAATACTGGTGTAAGTTATCTGTTTGTTCCCTGTATCCAGTTCCCCAGTCACACCCTCCAAATGTCTTCAATATACTTTCCTGACTGTCTTTATACCAAAGATCACACACACCTCTTGAACTCTTCTCACATACATGGAAAAGCTAGTGCTGCTTGTTTTTATATTTCTTGCCAATTTGCTTACATCACATCTTTTCTTCCTTTTTCTTCACTTTCTATATTCATACAATCATATTGCATACAAACGTACTCTTTGGTCCAACTTGTCCATGACGGCCAGGTTTTCCAAACTAAACTATTCCCATCAGCTTGCATTTGGCACATATGCCTCTAAACGGTTCGCATTTATATGTTTGTCCAAATGTCTTTTAAATGTTGGAGCTGTACCTGCATCTGCCAGTCTTCCTCTGGCAGCTCATTCCATAAACACATCACCCTCTGTGTGAAAAAAAGAAGTTCCCTCTTCCTCCCTTTTAAATCTTCCCTCTCCCAGCATCAACCAATGGCTCAATGATTTAATTTTCCTTTCCTGTGAAAAAGATCTTGGCTTTTCACCCTGACCATGCCTCCCCTGATTTTGTAAATTTCTATAATGTCATCCCTCAACCTCCTACTCTCCATCTGATACTAACTTCAAGAACAAGCATTGCAAGTTAAGCACTGTAAATTTGAAACAATGTTAAAAGTGACAGGTAAACAGCCCTCGGCCCAAACTTCGTACTGTCATTTGCTTTCTTCTTTATGTTACCATACTAAGGCAGCATGAAAATCTTACTAGTGCCAATAAGCCGGCAAGCACCTGAATTCCTTTGTCTGATTCCTGTGATGATATCTACAGTGAAGATGTATCTGAGGCCAGATCTATGCAATTCTACATGTTCAACGTTCACCCTCCTGGCCTCCATACGACTTTATGTGGTTGTGTTTTCTTTATCTTGCACTCAATAGAGAGAACCCCTATCTTCATTCTCATCTTAATTTAGACTCATTTTATATCATGTTCTCGTTCACCACAGCGAAAAGCCTGTTCATCTGTTGTCACACCCTCAGTTCCCTGTCACCTTGCCCCCACTCCTGGCAAGGAACTAAAATGCCCAGTTTCCAATCCTTTTCAGTTCTGAAGAAGTGTCCACTGGACCTGATTAGTTTCTTCAGCAATTTGTGTTTTTCGATTTTATCCAAAGACGTATGTCGAATCTGCTCAGAAGCCCTGTCCAGCACAGAGCGCTGTACATTGGGAAGTGAACAAAAACGCAAAGTGCACAGGTTCATTGGCTCTGAAACGACATAAGGCTGGCATCACTGACACGACAGAGGTCTTAATCATGGTCAGGGAGAAAAACAGAGGAAAAACATTCACTTCAAACACAGAAGATGGTATTACTGGAAAGAAAATGATTCAGATTAATATATTAAAGTATCTGAGTAATGTAACAAATTGGAAGCGTGACATCAGGGTGAGATCCTCAGCAGAATGGGATTATGAAACTGGATGTGCTCTCACATCAGAAACCAGGTTAGGTCACTGAGTACAGGGCTGATGGGTAAATGGGTCTTGGTGTGATCTGGTGGAAAATCAGTAGAATTGATTTGCAGATATTGCAGCTCACATTGGGTTATCATGTGATGCTGTAGATCTCATCAGCAGCCGCAACAGAATTGCATTCAATCATCAATGTCGATGGACTATTAAACAACTTACAGGAGGAGAGAACTCCACAAATATCCCCAGCCCTGCACATCAGTGTACAAGACAAGGTTGTAGTATTTGCACCATCCTGAGCCAGAAGTGTTGAGTCGATAATCCACCTCACCCTCCTCATGATGCCCACAGAATCACAGATGCCAGTCTTCAACCAAATCGATTCGCTGCATGTGACATGAAGAAACGGCTGAACACAGTTGACATGACGACGGCAATGGGCCCGGGCATCATTCCTACATTAGGACTGAAGATTGTGCTGCACAACAAACCTTGTCGCTGGGGAAGCTCTTTCAATCCAGCTCCAACTCCGACATCTGCCTGGCCAACTGGAAAGTTCCTCAACAATATCCAGTCCCATAACAAGGGAATGACTACAGTCTGACCATTTACCACGCCCTCAGTCCCGTCACGATTATCACATTGGTGGGGGTTCTTTTTCACCGAGCTGTTAATCAGCACAGAAATAATGTGCTCAGTGTGGTTTCCGATAGGTCCCCATGTGGAGATGGTGCTTTTGTGCAAATGTCACTAATCACTGGTCCAGACCGGGATCATGCTCTGGCAGCTGGTGGAAGTTAAAAACAATTCACAAAATATCGAGACATAAAATCTGGTGCCAGTAATATTGGCCTTGAATCTAATGTCAATTGTAAACATCTGTTCCTTCCCCAATGTACTTTCAGGAAGTGAATCTCCCGTGCTTCCTGGCCTGGCCTACAAGTGACTCCAGACACACAGACATGTGATAAACTCTACAATGGTCTCTGAAGCGGCCAAGCAAGACACTCAATTGTATCAAATTGCTCTGAGTTCTTAAAGGATAAAACCAGACAGGACACGGCAACAAGCTTGGTTTTGGAAAAGGGAACGGGAAACACAGTCCTGTCGACCAGACAGATGCTGCCTTCTTAATGTTTAAGAGCTTGTGACAACAATGACAGAGCTTTCCCCCAGACCGCACAGAAAGATCAGGAAGGGAGCAGGGCATTAGACACATTTAGCTTTCCTTGTTCTAGCTCATGGAGACAAGTTCACTTTTATAACCCTAGTTAATACATTCTTCAGAAGCTCATCAATTCATGTCTTATGCTGCTCAATTATTTACCGTCCAACCCATACAATCACAGAATCACTGGCTCTGTACTGTCATAATTACAGCACAATCTACATTAGTTCCACTTTCCAAAATGAGGCCCATAGCCATGTATGTTATGGCACTTCAAGGGCACGACCACGTATTTATTAACGGTTGTGAGGTTACCTGCCCTCTCAGGAAGTGCATTCCTGACCCCAACAGGCTCTGGATGAAAACCAATCGTCAAATCCTCACTAAACATCAAACCCTTCACTTTAACATGGTACTCTCTTGTTCTTCGCCCTTTGACTGAAAGGAACAGGTGCTCTCTATCCATGCTGTCCATGCCCCTGATAATCTTATCCTTCTGAAGCACATCCCTCTCAGCCCTCTCTGCTTCAAAGTAAACAACCCGAGCTGATTTACTCCATTCAAGGGAACATCCTGGTGAATCTCTACTGCACCCTGTCCAGTGCAATCACATACTTCCTGTTTTGTGGCTCGCAGAACTGTACATAGTATTCCATTTGGCCTCACCAAAGTTCCACATAGCTCTTGTAATCTGCGCCTCCATGAATAAAGGCTATGTTTATGGTCGCTATGCTTTGTCAACTTGTGCATTAACTTGTTTAATCACATTCAGGGATGTTTTCAGCACCCTCTGAGCTTCCTAGTGTGCTGCTATTCATTGAGTCCTCCCCTGTCTGGTTCCTTCTTCCAAAGTACATCACCTCATATTTATCAGGGTTACATTCCATTGGCCATTGATCCACCCATTTGATCATTCCATCTGTATCTTCCTGTTAATATAAGGCCTTCCTCCTCACTGCCAACCAACCAGCCAAACTTTGTGTCAAACGCAAACTGATTTATCACACTCACCCTAACCCCCTCCAAATTCACAGCTGCATCATTTATGAATGCTACAAGCAATAAGGTTAAACCTCACACAACACCAGGTTATAATCCAACAGTTTTACTCGCACGCACTAGCTTTCGCAGCGCTGCTTCTTCATCGTGTGATTACGCTGTTCGAAATGTCGTGCTTAAATAAACAGTTGGACAATCATCTAGTGTTCTGTAAATTTTTAACTTTGCCCAAGCCAGTCCAACACTGGCGTCTCCGAATCAGAAATAAAATGGGACGCAGCACTGATCCCTGTGGTACACGATTGGATACTGGTCTCTAGTCAAACAAACAGATTTCTTCCAGCCAACCTTCTGTCTCCTACCACTAAGTTGATTTGGATACAACTTGGCAAATTATTAATGAGTCCTACCTTTTCCCTGGTTATTCTGCTCCACGTGACGTACCTGTAAAGTATTTGGGGATTCTCCTTAATCTTTCCTGCCAGCAGGTTTCCATGTTGCTGTGTTCGTCAGTCCCCATCAAATGAAGAATTGCCTTCTAACTGCAATCTGAAATGGTCTATCCTTTGCCTGCAATAATTTGCCTTAAATGTAGAGTAAACAGCCAGAGAAAAATCCTGTTTACTTCCAACTTGTCATATGTTTAGTGACTTCTCTAAATTTCACTATGATCACCTCTCATTCTTTGAAACTGGAAAGAACACAGGCCGAGTTTCCATATAAGGCAATATCGCCATCTGAGGGATTAATCTGGAGTATATCCATTGCACATCCTCTGTGGTCAGTATATTCTTTCTCAGATTGGGTCACCAGCACTGGACTCAATCCTCTATGTACAGTTTCATTAGCAAGCTGTGAAACTGCTTCAGCATGACCTTCCGACTATGTTCTGATTCTCTTAAATGAAGGCGAACCTGATTTTAACTTTTCACTTTTATATATTCCTCCAATTACCATTCACATTACTTTATTTACGAATTCGCTGCATGAGTTCTTATAAAAAAGCCTTCTGAAAATCGAAATATGCCATTTCTATTTTGCAATAAACAAGTTCACATCATTCTGAAGTTTGTCAAATATGAAGACTCTGTCAGACTCTGTCAGTGCATACTGATTCTCTCCAATGTTGCGGTTAATTTCTAAATATCCAATATCAGATCCTACATAATAGGTTCCATCAGTTTACCTACAGATGTCAAGTTAATTGGTCTGCAGTTCTCCACACTATCTCTTCTTCCCTTTGCAGATGCTTGAATCCCTTCCATTTATCTCCAATGCTTGGAACACATTTACTAACTTCTAGCCTCTGCAGAATGTACAGGAAAATAAAACAGTCATCGGTAGCACAATTAATGCGTCTATTGCTGATTTATTTCTAGCACTTTGATACGAAGTACAACTGGCTCATCAGACTTAGCAATGCTCAATCCAGCTACAATACTACTATGCTAGCCTTCAACTACTTCCTTGTTACTGATATGAATTGACTTTATGTCTTTAGTTCCACAAGTTCCATGTGATCATTTGGTATTACTTCGCGATTTTATGGATCTTCTTCCTTGATGACAGATGCAAAGGAACTGGTTATTTTCTTGGCCATTTCCCTATTCTCCTCAATAACCTCTCCTCTCCTGATTACAAAATTCCACATTTGACCCTGTTTTTTTTTTATTTCTTTGCAATACAGATTGTAGATTTATGTAGTCTTTGTGTTCTTCTTTCACAGAATCATTAAAAGCCCAAAGTGCGGAAAAGGCCTTATGGTTCAGCAAGTCCACACTGCCGCTTCGAAGCGTAACCACCCAGATACATTCCCATCCAATTCTACATTTTGCGACCTAATCTACACATCCCTGAATACTTTGCGAAAAAAAGCATGGCCAATTCACCTAACCTGTCATTCTTTGAACTGTGGGACGAAACTGGAGCACCCAGAGGAAACCCACGCAGACACGGGGAGAATATGCAATCTCCACACAAACAAATTTCTGAGAATTCTCTGGTTGCCACAATGTCTAAAATTCTTCTGAGCTCACTTCCTGTGATTAATATAATCTTTAATTTATTATGTTAACCTTCATGAAGTCACTTGCCCTTTCTTTGGTGATTCTACCTTAAAGAAATAGTCATATTTTTCAGACATTGCAGGATTTCTCTAGATCTCCTGGTCCTGAACAGGTGTATCCAAGAACACAGCAGGAGGCGAGAGAAGATATTGCGGGGGCCATCGCTGATCTTTTTTCATCACCGCTGTCCACGGGGAAGGCCCTAGAAGACTAGAGGGTCGTGAACGTTGTGCCCTTGTTCATGTAGGGCGGCGAAGAAGAACCTATAAACTATAGACCAGTTAGCTTAACAACTATGACATGTAATTTCCTTGAGAAGGTTCTGAGAGATAACATATGCATTCGTTTGAAAAGACACGGTTTCATAAGGAGCAGTCAGCACTGCTTTGTGCACTGGATATCATGGCTCATATTTCTTTAGCGTTCTTTTGAGGAAGGCATCTCAGAAGGTGATAGGTTGGTAGACGTAGTCTATCTAGATTTCAGAAAGGCCTTTGATAAGATTCCACATGATAAGCTGCTCTGAAAGGTTCGATGGCATGGAATTCAGGGGGATACTCAATTGGCTTGATGGGAGAAAGCAGAGGCTAGTACTGGAAGGATACTTATTGGACTGGAGGCCTGTGACTAGTGATGTGTCTCAGGGGTCGGTGCTGGGCCTATTACTGTTTGTTATCTATCTCAATGATTTGGATGAGAATGTACAAAGCCTGATTAGTAATTAGGATGATGACAATAAAATAGGCAGCACTGTGAACAGTGAGAAAGATTATCAGATATTGCTGCAGGACCTTTATCAGCTGGAGAAGTGGGCCGAGAAACGGCAAATAGATATTAATATAGATATATGTGGGGTGTTGCATTTTGGAAAGTCAAATGCAGGTTGGAGTTTCGTGGTGAATGTTAGACCCTGAAGGAGTGTAGAGGAACAGAGGGACCTTGGAGCTCATGTCTGCGCTTCTCTGAAAGTAGTTGCACGTTGATAGGACAGTGAAAAAGGCTTTTGGCACACTGGCCTTCATCAGTCAGGGTATTGAGTATAGAAGTTGGTGAGTTATGTTGCAGTCAGACAGGACACTGGTGAGGCATGCACTTGGAGTATTGTGTTCGGTTTTGTTCACTTTGCCATAGGAAGGATGTGATTAAACTGGAAATAGTACAGAAGAAATTTACAAGGATGTTGCCAGTACTCGACGGTCTGAGTTGTAGGGAGAGTTTGGACTGGCCAGAATATTTTCCTTTGAGTGTAAGAAACTGAGGGGAAATCGTACAGAAAAGTATACAATAATGGAATGCATGGATAAAGTGAATGCACGCATTCTTTTTCCCAGTTTTAGGAATCAAGGTCTAGAGGACATCAGGTTAGAGGTGAAAGAATAAAAAGGATCCTGAGCGCCAATTTTTTTAGGGAGAGGTTGGTACACATACAGAATTAGCAGACAGCGGTTTTGTTGAGGCACGTACATGAACAACGTTCTAAAGGCTTTTAGACAAATACGCGGATATGAAAGATTTAGAAGAATAAGGGGCAAGGGCAGGGAAATGGAATGAGCAGGATGGACATTTTGGTCGGCACGGACCACTTTGGTCCAAAGGGCCTGTGTCCAAGCTGCAGGGCTCCATGGTTCTATGTCACTAACAGCCGTTGCGTGTCTACCACTTCATGGTCAAACATTATAAATTGTATGCAGGCGCCGTGTAGAATACAACATATTAACGTCTCTAGTCCTCAGAGCAAGGTTACTAATGAGTCCTTCTGACCACACAGCATCAAATCCAAAATATCCTGCTCTCCTGTTTGAGTTACAACATACTCTTCAACCAACCTGTTATACGCTTATAGAATTTATTTTTCACAACATTAGCAGTCACTTAGTTAACACAGTTTAAATACAATTTGAGATCATGCAGTAATACTGCAGGAACCACAATATTTGCATCTCTAATTTCCGGAGCATACAATGCACAGAATTTGCACGAGAGCATTGGTTTAGATACATAATACACCAATGCTTGCTTCTCCTTCCTATTTGTAAGATCCACCCAAACTGATTTTGTGGAATCTGAAGGACAGGGTCTGTGGTGTTATTAATGATTTACTTGGAGAGGACATTCGGGGAGGGTCACCTCGACGCTGACATGATCTGAAGAAATGACCAGCATCACAGGACAAGTATCAATATCCTCCCCACTCTGTCAGGTTAACTGTTACCGTACTCTCTCTGCTCCCTCACACTCGCTACCTGTTATAGCACCTACCCGCTAACAAGGCCCACACTCTATCTACAAATAAGGCTCACGCACTCACACTCTCACTATTGAATTCAGCCCTTTCGCACCCCACCCCCACCCCCACCCTGTGCGCTCTCTCTCCCTCCATTATACTCCCAACAATAATAACACTGCATGGATAAAACACTGTGGACTGACTCCCTCCGGACACCTCACCATTCCTCCTCCACCTACACCAGCACTAACAACAGGGCCACCATACCCCCCCCACCCACTATCACTCCCTCCCCCCTTTCTCCCTATCCAGGAGAAACGGACTATAATAGGAGAGAAAGGGCCAAGCCAGATGGTGGAGCATCGATATCTGATCCCTCCACCACCAACTCCACCCCCAAACCCCCACCGCCATGTAGGAAGCACCCTGGTATGAGCCGGAGTGGACCGGAACGGGTTGTATGGAGATTCTGTCATATCCATGTCCCTCCAGCTGAGTAAAAAACAATGTTCAGTGAAGGCCAATTCGCATTTTAACCACTCTGTCTGTTCTCACGATTTTCTCCCTCCCAAAACAACAAATATCTCATTTCAGAGAGATACAGACACAAAAATATTCAGAGACATATGTAAACACGCTAATATACTGACACTCACAGTACGTAAACGGAGATAGAATCGCACACAGGTAGTGGCATACGGAGACATAGACAGTCACACACAAATAGACACAAGCACAAGTAAAACGCAGAGGCTAATACACAGATGAACCGATGTCAGCACATAAATTCACAAACACACAGACACATGAACAAACACACACAAGTGCACATACGGACGCACAGAGACACAGATACTAGTGCTTATAAGACAGACATAGATAGGTTTTTGATGAATAAGCATGTCAAGAGTAACAGAGAGTAGGCAGGAGGATGATGTTGAGAAATCTCTAAGTCAGTATTAAATGGCAATCAGAGTCAAAGGGCTGAATGTCCTAAATCTGCGTTTTTAATGCTTGTGTGGTGTCATGCTATCAGTTATTCTCTTCCTGGGACAGGAGCACAGAATCAGTTTAATACATATTTGATTGAAAATAATCAGTGGTACTATTGGACAGGTTTAGAGGGGTGAATGGTTTATGTCTCTGCCTAATGATTCTGTCCTTGTGTTTCAAAAAAGGTGGCGATTTCATGTTAGTTTAACACAGTTTAAAATAACAGGCCCCACACTGAAATAAGGTCGCCCCTTTCACTTTAGTGTTGTACTATCTGTAGGGTCCTCATCCTCAGGGAGCAGTGAAGACTCGGTTTTTAAAGATATTCATAGCTGAGCTCGACTAATCGTTGCTGGACCGAAGAGTCAATATTTATTTTGAACAGACAGGAGACGGATGGTCAAACACAATCGGATCAGTCATGAGCATTCTGACTGGTGGCGCCGAATGACCAACTGGTGCCCCTACCCCATGTGTTGTTCCCTCAATCCACCCTCGAGGCTGTTACAGAGACATGCTGTTGTCCCTACACCATGTGTTGTTCTCGTAATCCACGCTTGATGCCATTACAGAGATATACTGCTGCTCCTACCCCATGTATTGTTCCCTTAAACCACCCTCGATGCTGTTACAGTGATATACTGCTGCCGCTACCCCATGTATTGTGCCATCCATCCACCCCTTGAAACTGTGACAAAGATAGGGGACCACCTCTTTCAGCCAGTCATTATCGTTACCATGAGTCTGGAGAAGACCATTCTGCCTATTTAACGAATTACAGAGGAAAATAGAAAAAATCATTTTAGCTCATTGAGTACATTTTACTGCACAGGACGACATGTAAACATCTGAGCTGCTACATAGGAAGCTGTTCCTAACAGGAAATAGAGAGGAGAGATAAATGCTTATTTTCACTTTACAAAGCTGTAACTGGTGGAGTGCCTCAGAGATCACTATGTGTAATCAACGATCAATAACTGTATCAAAGATCTGGAGGAAGGGGCTGAACATATCAAAGCCCAATTAGCTAAAAGACCAAGCTGGTCATCCAGTATGTCATCAAATGGAGATCGCATGACATCAATGTGATATAGGCAAAGGGAGGTTAGTGAGCAAACCTTCATCAGATTTAGCATAATGTGAGTTGTCTATTTTGGATGGAACGATAAAACAATGATAAACAATTTAAGTGGAGAGAGATTGCAGAACTCTGTGATACAGACGGTATTCATGATTCTGGTGCACGAATCACATGTAGTTAGTCTGCACTTGCAGTAAGTGATATGGAAGATAAGACGAATAATTGTGTTTCTGGCAAAGTGTACCAGGTTTCATCAGGAATGTTTTACTGCATCTGTACCGGTAAAAGTGAGGAGTGCAGATGCTGGACATCAGAGTCGAACAGTGTGAGGCTGGAAAAGCACAGCCAATCAGGCAGCATCCGAGGAGCAGGAGAATTTGCGTCACGGGTATACGTCCTTCATCAGAAATATGCCCGAAACATCGAGTCTCCAGTTCATTGGGTGCTGCCTGACCTGTTGTGGTTTTCCAGCACCACATTTTTCGAGACTGCATCTGTACAGGGCGTTGCTAAGACCACATCTGGCACATTATGTTCAGTTTTGATCCCTTAACCTAAAAAAAAGTTTTAGAAGCTTATCAACAATGTTATGTTCACACTGCCCTGGAATGAAAGCCTCTTGTCTGAAACATGATCAGTTTTGGTCTTAGATAAGAAATATTTTTGAAGCAGACACGATTTTGAGAACAATCAGCTGGATGCATATTTTCTCTTCTCAGGGAGACAAGAACTATGGAATAAATTTTAAGAATAAAATGCATTGATTTTGTACAGATATTGTAACGACATCAAACGATTTTTAAAAATTAAGCATATGCATACCAACATATCATCAAATTATAAAGGAAGAATTTTCTCTTTTGCTAATAAAAGGCACTGTGTATAATAACAGCAATGATGCACTTGCATATCATCCATTATTATCCATTCCAGAGAAGGTTCACGACGTGCGCACGTGGTCCAGCTTGGTGTTCAGTTGACATGATTGCATGTTTCAACACAGAGAGGGAGAACAATGTACCCTGCCAGAGAAGCAGCAGCTGATTGATCCCTCGATCTTCTTTTGTGACACCTGACAACAGTAAATGTCTGACTCACCGCTACCTGATGAGTCGTGGAGTATCCCTGATTAGAGATTCATTGGAATCTCTCTACCGTCTGAAGCAAAGGGAATTCAGCTAAATCCAACTATTCTGGGGAGAAATCATATTACAAGTAGCTTGTCTGAGCAGAATGGATGGCACGGCGTCTCAGTGGTTTGCACTGCTGCCTCACAACACCAGGGCCCCAGGTTTGATTCCAGCCTCGGGCGACTATCTGTGTGGAGTTTGCATATTCTCCCCGTGTCTGCGTGGGTTTCCTCTAAGTGCTCCGGTTTTCTCCCACAGTTCCAAAATGTGCAGGTCAGGTGAATTCGCCTTGCTGAATTTCCCGTACTTCTCAGTGCATTAGCCAGAGGGAAATGGGACTGGGTGGGTAAATCTTCGGAGGGTCGGTATGGACTTTTTGGGCTAAAGGGCCTGTTTCCACACTGTAGGGAATCTAATCTAATAACTTCAGAGGACAGAATAACATTTGAGACAGTCTATCATCTAGCTATTTGTTAAGAGTCCAACTGTTATGAAACTCTGGAAAGCTTTCATTTTACAGTTTTATCTTAAGATGTGTATTTTTCACAATTTTCTTGAAGTTGACCAAGGCTGACATTTATATCATTAGCCATTTCATTAACTTTGAAATTTGTTGTAAACAGTGGAGCAGTGTGAATGCAAAAGGAAAGCCTGGTCCTGCAAAATTGATTGGAGCACGAATAACAAATTCTAAAAGGGCTGTTCAAGTAGGAGTTCTCTTCCCCAGACGTTTGTGATGCCTGGATTTTTACATTTGTTCAAAGTTGTGCTATTAAATATTTGATAGACAAGTGAATGTAGGAAAATGGTGCACGTGCAGAAGAAGTACTGCTGAAACCACAATAAGATCAGCTACGATCTTAGTGCGGGCCACAGCAAAGACAAAGTGCCTAATGGCCCACTCCTACTCCTCAGTCCGATGCTCCTATATTCCATTCAGCCCCTCACAGCTCCTGCACAGGAGTAGACAGAGGCCGCTTGCTCGAAATACCTGGTCAACAGTAATACAGGATCTCCTTCCGTCCCTCACAATTTTCACACAAAGTTTGGCGTGGGTTGAACAATGTTAATTCAAAACCCAGGCTGGTCTGAAAAGACGCCTCTAGTCTATTAATAGAGCATCTCCTCTCTGCAATTTGTGCTTCATTTGTTGGTCATGGTGCAGATCCAGATTCACTGTAAATACAGTCCCCATTCCTCACCCAGAGATGACTCATAAAATGCTTTGCTGTCTCTAACTGCAACATCCAATAACGGAATGTTCAGGAAAATTACAACCATTAACTTTCTAATTACAGAATATGAGAACATAAGGAACAGGATCGGATGGTAATTCGGATGGTCAAGTCTGCCGTGCCATTGTTGTGATTAACTCTGCTTAACTTCCCAATTCTACACATCCCTCAATTCTATGGCAGGTCAAAAGCCACCTACCTCCTCTGTAAATACGTTCAGTGATCGAGCTTCCCGAACTCTCTAAACCAGATAATTCCTGACATTCATTATCCTCTGTGAGAAGGTTACACTCCCCAAACATACACAATAACCTATTTGTATCAAAAGAAGTGAACACAGCAGCTCATGTAAGATTGACAGACCCTGATATCAAGGCAGGTGTTGACTCAGGATGGTATCAAGAAACGTTGACTAAATTAAATTTAATAGGAATCAGCCACAATCTCTCCACCGGGGTTCAGCCATCGCCCAGAGGAAGATGTTCATGGTTGATGGACATCAATCCTTTCAGTCCCGGGACATCCCTACAGGAGATCCTCAGGGTGGCTTCCTTGACACAATCATCTTCAGCTGCGTCATCAATGTCCTTCCCCATCATTACGTCAGAAATGGGGATGGTCACTAAAGATCACACAATGTTCAGAACATTTTCTCCCTTCAGCTCATGAAGCAGTCTGTGTCCATGTGTAGCCAGACCCGGACAGCATTCCAGTTTGTGCTGTTAAAGTGTCGGTAAATTTATGTAATAGCAGGGCCAGACATTGCACATTTCCACAGTTAAAAGGGGAGCTCATTCAGCATCTCAAGCTTGTCACCCACGAATATGAGCTAGCATTCAGCCCATCAAAACTACTGAACAGGAAGAGTGGCAGTATATTCAATACTCCTGTCTGTTACATTAGAAGAGGAGGGGTGTGGTCAGCACATCAAAATCTTAAACAGGAACAGGTGGAGCCCAAACAGTCTCTCGAAACTTTTCCACGTGACCAGGAAGAGGCCATTCAGCCTCCCAAAGGCTTATACAGGAACAGGAGGATGTCAGTGATACTTCAAAATGACAAATCACAGGAACAGATGATGATGACTATAAACCTCCAAATAGTCAGAAATCTTCTTCCTCCCAATCGTTTCCAGGATCTTACCCACGATTGAGGTTAGGCTATTTGATCTGTAATTTTCCGTCTTCGGCCTTATTCTGTTTTTAAACAGGGATTTAACATGAGTGTTATTCCAGTCCTCTTGGACATTCCCTGATTCTAATGATTCCGGAAAGGTCACCACTAATTCCTGCACTACCACTGAGCTTTCTCCCTTAGAACTCTGTGGTGTAGTCCTTCTGGTCCAGGTGATTTATCCATCTACAGCCAATTTAGCTTTTCTACCCTGTTTGCCTTGGCGATGGATGACACACTGAGCTTTGCCTCTTCACATTCTTGAACAATTTGGAAATTATTCGGGTCCTCGGCCATTTCTTTGTTCCCCACTACTGTCTGTCCTGTGCCATTTTCCAGCAGCTCAATGTCCACGTTTGTCTCGCCTTTACCCTTTTTATATCTAAAGAAAATCTTACAATTTTCCTTGAATTAAGTGGAAAGATTACCAGCATACTTAATCTCCTCCCTCCATATTGATTATTTTGTTGTCCTCTGTTGGTCTTTGTGAGCTTCCAAATCGTTTGGTTTTCATCTGCCCTTCTTCACATTATACGCTTGCTCTTTTAATGTTATTCTGTTCCTAACTTCCTACACAAACACCTATTGAAGGAGCCGCACTCTGAAAGCTAGTGTGCTTCCAATTAAACCTGTTGGACTATAATCTGATGTTGTCTGATTTTTAACCTAGTCAGCTATGATTGCTTCATCCTCCCCTTTAACATTCTTATTTTTTCTCGGGAAGAAGCTCCGTTGTGTCTCCTGAATTAACTCCCCGATACTCCTGCCATTGGTGTTCTAATGATTTTCATGCTAGACCCCATTCCAGTCAATTATAGCCAGCTCCTCCCTCATGCCTCTGTAGTTGATTTTATACAGCTGAAATACCATTACATCTGATTGTATCTTCTCCCTCTCAAATTGCAGATTAAATTCAATCATATTATGATTACTGCTTCCTTCATGTTCCTTCACTTTAAGTTCTCTTAAGTAGTCTGCCTCATGGTACAACACTAAACCCAGAATTGCCTGTTCCTGAGTGGGCTCCACCACAAGCTGCTCCAAAAAGCCCTATCGAAGATACTCCACAAATTATTTTTCTTGCGAACCACTACCAACCTTATTTACCCAGTCCCCCCGTGTATTGAAATCTGCCATGACTACTGTACTTTGCCTTTTCTATGCATCTTTACTATCTCCTGGTGTATTTTGTGCCGCAGCTCCTGACTACCTTTTTGGAATACTGAACATAACGCCATCTATGTGTCTTTATTCAACCTTTGCGGATACTCAATTCTACCCACACTGATTTTGTACCATCTGACCCTACTTTATGTCTTACAGTCATAATGTTATACAGTCAGAGAGACGTACAGCATGGAAACAGATCCTTTGGTCCATCTCGTCCATGCCAACCAGATTACCCAACCTAATCTAGTCCCATTTGCCAGCACTTGGCCTATATCCTTCGTACCTCTCCTATTTACATACCCAGCCAGATGCCTTTTAAATATTGGAATGGAACCAGTGTCCACCACTTCCTCCCACAGTTGTTTCCATACATACATCACCCTGTGCATGAAAAGACTTGCTCCTTTGGCCCCTTTTAAATCTTTCCCTTCTCAACCTAAACCTATACCCTCTAGTTCTCCCCTACCCCAGGAAAACGACTTTGTCTATTTATCCTATGCATGCCCCTTGTGATTTTCAAAACCGCTATAAGGTCACCTCTCAGCCTCTGACGCTCCAGGCAAACGGCCCCAGCCTGTTCAACTTCTCCCTGTAGCTCAACTAGTCCAATCCTTGTACATCTTCAAGTTTCACAACATTCGTCCGATAGCAAGGAGACCAGGATTCTTACGATTGATTTATTTTCATTCTTACTTACCCCAACAACCTGTCTTTTCGATAGGATTGCATACCCTTGAATATTGTCAATCTCGATCCACTTTCACCACGTCTGTGCCATTTCAATCTGCACTACATGCTCAATTATTTTATTTCTTATAGGGCACGCATTCAGATATAGCACCCTCAGTCCTGTATTAACCGTGCCTCCTCTCAATTTCATTTGTCTGCCCAGTGTGCTTGAAGTTTGATTGTTTACAATTTCAATCCACTCTGTCCTATTTGTGCCTGTGCTGGAGATTTTAATAAACTCTCCTGCGTTCTTCGCTCTTATCTCCTCTTTGAATTTGAGTTTTCTAATTTCCCCTATAACTGAAATCCCACGCAAACCTAAAAATTTGTTGGAAGAACTGACCACAGCCCTAGTTAAATGATTTGTTAGGACTCTCGTCCCGGCATTGTTCAGATGAAGACCATCCCATCAGAACAGGTCCCTTCTTCCCCAGTAATACAGGAAAAAAATGGCTTGCTGTACATTCCAAAGTATTGAAAATACAAACAGATAAGCTTGTTATAATACACTCATGACCTTGAGCTATATAAATTGAAATGTGAATTACAAAACCATGGAAGTGCTGTGCAAACGTTATCAATCATTATTCGGCCCACAGCTGAGATGCTGACTTCCTCTCTGTCAGTGATCTCCCTCACTGAGATTCTCTGGTCCAATCCCACACACAGTATTTCGGGGGCTGATCAGTTCCTGCTGCGGTTCGCCCAGTCTATTTAAGTTAATGCACCTTTTCCCTGGAACCAATCAATTGATCTATTGGATTCTGTTTAATTGTCAGCAACCCAGCTCTGTGATGTTTTTGGAGATAAATGATCTGGGATGACAGCAAGTATCAGCACAGTGCTCACAGGGTATGTCACCAGACAAAGGGCTTCAGCCCAGGGGAATATCTAAATGGAATTTCCATCTTCTGTCTATTTTCCTCATGGTGTCTCCTATCTATCCAGTTTCACTCTCTTCTAAATCCCGTTTCTCCCACTCAGTCATTCGCTCCATTTTCTATCCACTCTGCTGATCTCCCATCACATTCTTTCTTGCTGTTTCATTTTCTGTGTCTCTCTCTCTCTCTCTCTCTCTCTCTCTCTCTCTCTGTCTATCTCCAATAAGTCTCTCTGCTTTTGGATAGTGCAGTTGGAGAGGTTATGGATGTAGGATAGGCTAAATTGCCTCCATCTGTGCCATATTAATTCTGAAGGTCTCTGACCCACAATAAAGACTTTCAGTGCCTGGAGAAACAAGATGGTCCTGCGAAGGACACAGTACACAATCATCCATTATCTCTTCCTGTTTTCTGACATGCAATATCCTCTAAATATCCGTTCAAACAAAATAGATTAAAATTCGAGCAGTTGCGACGACATTCACCAGACGATAGTGAAATCAGGATTTAATAAACACCACGCAAATGTGGATTTGCCTGATAGCAGCTCCTCCCAATTAACAACCCCTCGCTTCTGCCTGATGCGGATTTGCCTTGCACCAATTTATTAACTTCCACAAGGTCCTGACTTATTTCATGATCGTATCTATCTCAAACCTGAGGGCATTGTGATCACTGTTTCCAAAATGATCTTCTACTGAATGGAAAGTCACCTGGACAGACTCATTTTCTAATACGAGGGCCCGTATGGCTCCTCCTGTAGTTGGACAAGCCCCATACCGCTGCAAGGAACTTTCTTGGATGCATTTAAAAAATTCTACCCCGTCTAAGCCTCTTGCTCTAAGAGATTCCCAGTCAATATTGGGGTCGTTAAAGTCATTCACTATGCCAACTCTGTTTTTAATATGTTTCCATAATCGGCCGACATATTTGTTCCTCAATCTCTCAGTGGCTGTTGGAGGGACTGCAGTACAATCCTAACACATGCATCCATCATATCTTGAGTTCTTTTCATGTTGCCTCAGTAGATGATCCCTCCAATACATCCCAAGTGCAGATGCAACAACCTCCCTGATTAGTAATTCAACTCCTCCGCCTCTTTTAGCTTCCCCTCTATCTAATCTAAAACAACAAAACCCTGGAAAGTTGAGGCGCCAGTCCTGCCTCTTTCTCAAACAAGTCCCTATAATTTTTGCAACATCGTAGTCCCATGTAGGGATTCAGTCTCTAAATTCAACTGTTTACCCATAATAATACTTGCATTGAAATAAATACACTTCTGCCAAACACATCAGACACTGACCTGATATTTGGTTTGAGATTCCCTGAAGTATTTTCGGCTGCTATTTTCTGGTGACTGGAGATTACAAAAGACTATCGGTTAAGCAGAAAATATTGTAGAAAGACAATTCCAGTTTCCTCCTGTGTTACTTCAACCTGTACATTGCATTACACATGGTTCGATTTCAATAGAGTGCTGGATAATTATTTCACTTTAAACGACTGTCCCCAGCCACTCACTGCATATTCAGCAAGTATTTCTGGACCCACTGGATTGATTGCTCTCTTGCAACTCTCTCACGAAATCTCTGTAATATTTGCATTGGAATTATATGCACTCATCCAATCTCCAAGTTCTAACCTGCTAGAATCCTCACATTAACCTAATAACACTCAGGTTGCCAGTCCCATTATGTTCAGTGCCCTCTGCGTCTTTGTTGTTGGTCTTAGATGCTCTGGTTTTATTCTCCAATTCCTCCTCAGTCACCGTATTGTGGACCTACTGCTCTGGTTCCCACTCCCCGCTGCCACACTGGTTAAAATCCTTCTGAGTGACAATAGCAAACCTGCCTGCCAGGAGATTGCCGCTAGTGCAGGTCCATTCCGTCCTTCTTGTGTAGGTCCTACCGACCAGGGAATCCCAATGATCCACATATTGGAGATTGCTGCCAGTTCAGGTCAATCCCGTTCTTCTTGGGTATATCCTACCAACCCGGGAATTCCAACGATCCACATATTGGAGATTGCTGCCAGTTCAGGTCAATCCCGTCCTTCTTGTGTATATCCTACTAATACGGGAATCCCAATGATCCACATATCAGGGATTGCTGCCAGTTCAGGTCCATCCGGTCCTCCTTGGGTATATCTTATCGAGTCGGGAATCCCAATGATCCACATATCAGAAGTGCTACCAGCTCTTTAGCGGTGTATTTAACTGTTCTACCTTCCTATTCCTAATCTCACTCGCACGTGACATATTCTAACGACTCCAAAATTCAAATATCCTTTTAGCACAACTCCAGCAAGGCCTTTTCTTTAAAGTGGATAGACGTGATAATAAAAACGTAAGTGTGCTGCTTTTACAAAAAGCTGTCACATTTGCAGCATTTCTCCATCAAATAAAAGAAAAAATAATGTAGATTGTAGAAATCCGAAGCAAACACAGAGACATACTGTGGAGAGAGAAAAGAGCTAATGCTCACAATGTAGACGCGGGAAGAATGTACAAAGTCCACACAGACAGTTTACAGAGATTGTAATTGAACCCGAATGCCTCTCACTGTGAGGCAGCATTGCTGTGTCACAATGATGCCCAATTATGGATAATTGTGGGTAGTATAGTTCGAGGCACAGATAATATTCTCTGTGACCAGGGTTGAGAGTCCTGAAGGTTGTGCTGCCTACCTGGTGCTTGGGTTTGGGATTTGTCATCTGGAGTGCAGAAGAAGTTGGAGTGGGAGTGGAATGAGTCAGTGGCCAGAGTTCGTGCAGGTACTAACGGCTGGAGAAGCAAATGACAATGGGAAGAGGGACAGTAAATACAAAACTGAACTGTTATATCATAATGCAAGCAGTAGAAGGAATAATGTAAATAAGCTTGTGACTCATACACAAATTGGCAGGTATGACGTGGAGGGCATCACAGTGACACCACTGCAAGAGGATCAGGTTTGTGAGCTGAATATTCAAGGTTATTCATCCCGTCGAAATGATAGGCAGTTGGGCAGAGAGACAGATTTGTCTCATTAGGAAGAAATGGAATTGAATCAATTAGAAGAAATGAAGTAAATCAGATGGTGTAGAATCTGTGTCGGTAGAATTGGGGAATCAAAAAGGTGAAAAAATGCAGTTGGAGTTGTGTACAGGCCACCAAACAGTCGTCAGGAGCTAGGGTGCAAGATACACTAGGAGATAGAAAGATCTGTGGGAAAGGCAACGTTACAGAGATCACGTGGAATTTCATGATGCAGGTGGACTGGGAATTCAGTTTGATAGTGGTTTGCAGAAAAAGGAATTTGTGGAATGTCTATGGTCTTTTTGTAGCAAGTTGTGCAGGCAGACTAGGTGAGGGGAGCTTTAGATGAAGGTAATCATAGGAGGCAGTGATCATAATATGATTGAACTTACTCTGCAAGTTCAGATGGAGAAGTTAGAATCGGAGGTAATGGTATTACAGCTGAATAAAGGCAATTACACAGACATGAGAGAGGAGCTGGTTAGAATTAACTGGGAGACAGGCCCAGAAGGAAAGACAGTTGAACAGCAATGACAGGAGACTTTTGGAGTAATTCCGGATGCACCATAGATTTATCCTGAGGACGAATAGGCATGATAGAGGGAGGATGAGGCAACCATCGCTAACTAGGGAAATCAGGGACAGCATAGAAGTAACTGAGAATGCATATAATGGGGCGAAGGGCAATGGGAAACCAGAGGATTGAGAAGCTTACAAAGACAAAACAGAGGGTAACCAAAATAAAATAAGGAGGGAGATTATTAAATATGGGGGTAAGCTAGCCAGTAATGTAATATAAAGGAAGTCTGTAAGAGCTTCTTTCAATATATAAATTACAAAAGTGAGGCAAAAGTGGGCATTGGACTGCTGGAAAATGATACTGGAGACATAGCAGTGGGGAACGAGAAAAGGACGAGGAACTGAAAAGTTAGTTCACGGTGGAATATATGAGTAATACCTTAATATTCAAGATAGTGAGGGGCCAGAGCTGAGTATGCTGGCTACCACCATGGAGAGCGTGCTACAAAAAACCGAATGGTGGTTAACTATCTTGGACCGGATGGACTACGTCCCAGAGATATAAGGAAGATAGCTGAAGAAGGTGTCGGGGTATAGTGGTGAGCTTTCAGGAATCACTAGAGTAAGGAACGATCCCAGGGCACTGGAAACCCACTATCGTGACACCCCACTGTAACAAGGGAGTGAGGAAAAAGACAAAAAATATCCACAATTAATGGCTTAAATTCAATCGTGGGTATGATCCTGGAATCTATTGTGAAGGAAGAGTACTGAATTACCTGGATAGATTTGATGTTGGTCAGATGTTTCCATTGGACGAGAGCTTAAGGGCAGAGACTTAGATGAAAGGGAGATAAGGAGAAATGTATTTAACCAGAGAATGTCGAATCTTTAAAAAATATTGCCACAGTAGGCAGTGGGGGCCAAGTCATTAAGTCTGTTTGAGATGGATTAAGATAGGTTCTTGATTCTCCAGGGGATGAAGAATTACGAGGATAAGGCTGGAGAATGGATTTGAGAAACCTATCAATGATTATTGAATGATGAGCAGACTTGACAGGCTAACTAGCCTAATTTCTGCTCCTGTGTCTTATAGACTTCTCTGAGAAGATGGAATCATGCTCTTCATGAATGTCAGAAGCTGGTCGGAATAGTTAAATGTTTTAGAATGAAGATATTGTGGCTGCTGTCAGGGTGGTGGATAATCTGACATTCAGTGCAGGATCACACACCAACTGCACTATATTAATGTGGGGAGAGTTTATTCAAATCCTGGACCTCTCTGTCTCTCTCAATCACCGTGGGGAGTAGAGGTTGGGGTGAGTGGGCGTAACGTCCTCAGAGGCACTTCAACTATCCAGAGTCATGCATCCTGAGTGAAACAGCAGACATGGAATTTATCACCTTCTCATTGTCTGTTTAGAATATAATTAGTGATTTCCCATCCCATTCAGTGTTCAATGCAATCACCTCTTATTCTCTGAAAGCATTCCAGATCAAACTTTACTCACTCCTCATGATGCCATTATCCCAGGGATTAATCTGGTAGAACCCCTGTTCACTCTCTCTGTGTGAAGGAGATCACTCCTTATGAAGGATAGAAAATCTGTCCACAATGCCCCAAATACTGCCTCAACAACACTCTCACGTTTGATCGCAATAAATCCTTTCCCTCACTTAGCTGGCTCCATTTCCTTCGTGTGACACAGGAAACCATTCATTTACAATCCATTGCCACTGATGTGGAATGTAAAACATCCTTACATCTGTAGGTCAGCATCAATAAAGCCAGCACCAGAGGTGCCTGTCGAAATGGAAATCACTCTCGGGGAGAGACTCAATGACAATGAATGCACCTAAAAGAGTGAATGGTCACCTACTTGAATGGAAATCAGCTGTCGGATTATGGGAAATAGGCAAAGGAAAGGAGCTGCCTTCACTTCTGTTCTGCCCTCACGGGATGAGTGCAGCCATGGTCAGGCCAGCATGTTATACCGATCTTGAACTGAACGGTTGGTTCAGCTGTTCCACAGGACAGTACAGAGTAAAACAAGCTGCTGTAAATTTTCAGTTAAACAGAGACCTGACCAGGGACGTATGACCCACTGCCTTCTCTAATGGGCATCAGGCAACCCGATATCAACAGATTATTATTCTGTGCATCTAGATTACGAGCCAATGACGTGACCACCATGCACTATCTTCTCATCTTTCAAATTCTGTCCAGAGAATGAGTTAAACATCTCAAGTTCAATTATTTTGCAATGGACACGTGGTAAGAAGGGACTTGAAACATGTATCCTGAATTAACAAAGGCGCAAACAATGGTTTCTTCAGAAGTTGCACTGAGGCTGAGGAGGAGACTGGGGCGTCTTAATGTTTGTTCTGAACAGGATTGGCATGTGGAGAGGATATGGAGGTGTAAACTTTGCAGGAGAAAATGAATCAAATTGGTTGAGAACAGTGTGTTTCATCCTCGCATATTAGGGAGGAATTTGTAAATAATAATTTACTAGTTATTATTTCTAAGGAATGGAATCTTTGATTGGAACTGAAAAAAATTGACTTGCACCTTTCCAAAATTTATATATCATCAGCATCAATTCAGTTCAATGCACAGACTCAGTGACTTACCAGGAACACCAACTATAGCAAGAATAGGATAGTAACCAGCTTGAATAACCATCAGTACTTCTTCAATCCGATATGCTAATGATATCCAAGGCTGGGATAGCCAGTAAAGACCATAGGATAAACTCCTGTCCATTGTTGGAACATTCCAGTCTAATGTTCTCACAGACTGGTCTCTCCTCCACCTCTCTGGAGCTGCTGATCCCGGTTACTGGTGTGGATGATGCTCCAGCTCATACTATGGGATAAAACACTGAACGCATTCCCTATTGATAGAAGAGAGAAACTCTCTCAGGATGCTTAGGATCCAAAAAGACTGACATAATCACAATCGCTGACCAAATAGCTCCAGTTAACCAATTAGCCTTCAATATTGTTTTATTAAATTTCAAAATAAGTTTGAACGTTTCTGCATTGGGTGTGATATTTGAAAGTGATTCAAGGAAGGAATGTTGAAGATGGCAGGTTGATTGTGTGTAATCTTTCAGTCTGCTTTGGATATGGAAGTAATGCCAGAGGTTTAACGAACATAAACATGCTTCTCTGCTCATAAATAGAGAAATAAATCTTGTAACTATAGATCTGTCATTGCAATATCTGTAAAACATTGAGAGAACATCTTTCGCCCATGATCTGATGGCAAAATGTGCGTAAGAAAACGTCGGTTATAACAAACAAATGGCATGGATATGTTAACAGAGAACTGTACGTGACAAACACAATGCAGATTGTTATTCCAGAATGAGACAGGGCAGGTGTTGGTCATGTTCTTGATGGTATCCATGTTAACGAATTGTGATGAAGTGTCATTTAATGGACTTCAATTACATTGTGATTATGACATTGGGGAAAGACAGAATATGGAGAGGACTGGGTGACATGGTTGTTTAGAGTGGGTAGAGGGACACTGATGTTCTTCATTCACCAGTATTGGAACGTTACTCTTCATAACTCATATGAAGAACAGATTCCAGGATACATTTACAATGGGGAATTAGCAGAGACAATATTAATGAAATGCATTCATGCAATATAAAATCCAGAAACAAAATGATTTTCTGCACATACCAATATATGCAAAGTACAAAGAGGTAAGGTTGTTAAAATGCAGTCCTATACTGTGCTATATAAATTGAAATGTGGATTACAAAACTAGGTAAGTGGTGTGCAAACTTTATCAATCATTATTTCACCCACAGCTGAGATGCTGATTCCCCTCTGTCAGTGATCCCCCTCACTGTGATTCTCTGGCCCAGTCTCTCACACAGTCTGGGCGTGGGGTGTTCATCATTTCCTGCTGTTCTTGGCACAGTCTATTTAAAACCTCTGCTTTCTGCATGAAACCAATCTGTTGGCCTAATGGGTTCGGTTTAGCTGTCAGTAAATTCTGTGATATTATTGGAAATAAATACTCTGGGCTAACAGCCAGTATCAGCATAGTGCTGACAGGGTATGGCGCCCAGACAAAGGGCTTACAGTCCAGAAGTATTTCTAAATAAAGCTTCTAACTTCTGTCTGTCTATATTTATCTACCCTAATGCGGTCTCCTGATCTATCTAACTTCACCCTCATCTAACACCTTTCCCACTCATTCAGTCAGTCCCTTTCTTTCCTCTTTCAGTGTATATCCCCCTTCACTTTCTTTCTCTCTGTTTATTTCTCTCACACACCATCTATCTCCACACACTCTCTCTATCTCCGCTTGTGCTGTTGGAGAGCTTGTGACACCTCGATGGGCTGAATGGCCTCCATCTGTGCTCTAATAAATCTGAGGTTCTCTGACCCACAATAAATACTTTGGGTGCCTTGACAGACACGTTGGTCAGGTGACACGTACAGTGCACAGTCTGCCATTCTTCCTTCCTGTTCTTTTCTGATGTGCAGCTGTCTTGAAATGTCTGTTCAAATGAAATAGATTGAATGAAATTCAAGCAGTCGAGAGGACGTTCATGAGTGTGTATTTCAATCAGGATTTAATGAAGGATGAGATTCCAGAATAACATAAGCAATGAATGAAAAACAGGGCATCATAAGAAATGACAGTTGAGTACAACATGTGGTTCCAAGTAGGTCTCATGGTATTACCGACAGATTATCAATACAGAAAATCCTGTTATTGGGACCCAGGTTAGAATCCCGCCACTGCAGATGGTGGAAATTCAATTCAATAATTTTACAATATCCCTGGAATTAAGAATCTACAAATGAGAATAAAGTAATTGCCGATTTTCAGAAAAATGTATCTGGATCACTAATATCCTTTACTGAAGGAATCTTCCATCCGCACCTGGTCTGGCTGGCATGCAACTCCAGACCCAAAGCAATGTCATTGACTCCCAATCGCCCCCTGAAATGGTCTAGTGAGTCCTTTAGTTGTACCAATCGTTACAAAGTTTCAAAGAAATGAAACTGGCTGGGCCACCTGGCATCAAACTGCACTGGAAAAGTCAACATTAGAAACATCACTGTAGAACCTCCAAAGTTTTCCTTACTATCATCTAAGGGGTAGTGCCAAATTGGGACAATTGCCTTACAGACGAGTCAAGCAACAGCCCGGCATAGTCATACTCATGGAATCATACCTTACAAAAATAACCCAGCCACCACCATCACCATCCCTGGATATGTCCTGCCCCAAATGCAGGACCAATCCAGCAGTGGGGGCAGCTCAGTGAGATAGATAGTTGCTCTGGGAGGCCCCAAAATTGACTCCAGACCTAATGAAGTCCCATTGCTTCAGATTAAACATGGACAAAGAATTCACTTACTGTTTACCACGTAATATCGTTCCTCATCTGAATCAGTAATCCTCTATGTTAAACAACACTTGGAGAAAGCACTGACTGTGGAAAGGGCACAAAGTGTATTCTTGCTGGGAGATTTCAAAGTCGACCACCAAGAATGGTTTGGCAGCAGTACGACTGATCACGCTGGTCGAGTTCTAAAGGACATAGCTACTAGATTGGGTCTGCAGCAGGTGGTGAGGGAAAGAACAAGAGGGGGAAAAATCATACATTACCTCATCCTTGCAAATCTACCAACTGCAGATGTATCTGTCCATGGCAGTATCAGTAAAAGTCTCACGGTCACATTCAGAATGAACTCTATTGTGTTGTGTGGCACTATCACCATGCTAAATGGCACAGACTTCGAAGAGATCCAACAACTCAAAACTGAGCGTCCATTAGTCACTGTGGACCATCCATAGCAGCAGAACTGTACTCAATTGCAAACTGTAATGACACGGCCCATCATATCCTCCACTCAACCATTACCATCAATCCAGAGGATTAACCCTGGTTCAATGGAGAATGCAGGAGGGCATGCCAGGTGCAGAACCAGGAATATACAAAGATAAAATGTTCATATGCTGAAGCTTCCAAACAGAAATACTTGCGTGCCAGATAGCATAAACAGCAATGGACAGACAGAGCTTAATGATCACAGAATTAATGTATCAGATTTAAGCTCTGCAGTTCTCCTAATTCGATCATGGATGATGGTGAACGATCAAACAACTCATCGGAGTAGGAGTCTCCACAAATATCCCCATCCTCAGTGATGGAAGAGCCCAGTACATCAGTGCAAAATATAAGGCTGAAGCTTTCGCAGAAATCTTCAATCAGAAGTTTCAAGTGAATGGTCCATTTCGGCCTGCTCCCGTGGTCCCCATCATTAGAGATAGCAGTCTTCAGCAAATTCAATTGACTGATGTCAAGAAACGTTTGAAGGTACTGGATACTGCAAAGGCTATAACCCCTGATAACATGCCGGCAATAGTCCTAAAGGCTTGTACTCCAGAACTTCTCGCTTCCCTTGACAAGCTGTTCCAGTGCAGTTACAAACCGACAATGTGAAAAAAAAACTGTGCAAGTATGTTCTGTAAATAAAACGCAGGACAAATTCACCCCTGCTAAATACCGCCTCATCAGTGTACTCTCCATCATGAGTAAAGTGGTGGAAGTTGTCATCAATAGTGTTATCAAGCAGCACCTGTTCAGCAATAACCTGCTCAGTGACGCCCCTTTTGGTTTTGCCAGAGACACTCATCTCCTGACCTAATCACAGACTTTGTTCAATCATAGAAAAAGGAACTGAAATCCAGCCCATGACATCAAGTCTGCATTCTTTCAAATGTGGCATCAAGGAACCCCAGCAAAAAGTGCATCATGGGCAAACACTTCATTGTTGGAGTCATACGTGACAGATAGGAAAACTGTCATTGTTGTTGGAGGTCAGTCATCTCAGTTCCAGAACATCTCTGCAGTAGTCCCTCAGGATAATGTGGATGTAGGTTTGCTCCATGAACTGGAATGTTCATCACCATACTACGTAACATCTTCAGTGGCCCTCAGAATGAATCCTAGGTCCAAACATCTTCAGTGGCTTCATCAATTACCTTCTCTCCATCCTCAGGTCAGAATGTGGATATTCGATGATGACTGCACAATGTTCAGCACCATTCACAAATGCTCAGATACTGAAGCAGTCCATGCCTAAAGGCAACAAGATCTGGACAATCTACAGACTTGGGCTGACAAGTGGTAAGTAACATTCGCATCACACAAATGCCAGACAATGACCATCACCAGTAAGAACCAATATAAACACTTGGCATTCAGCAACATATTTTTCACTAAATTCCCCTCCCACCCCCTATCAATACACGTGGGTTTACCATTGACCAGAAATTCAACTGGACTCGCCACACAAATATTGGAGCTGATCAGTGGATAGGAATACTCCATGTGTAACTCACCTCCTGTCTTCCCAAAGCATGTCACCCATCTAAAAGGCACAAGTCAGGACTGAGATGGAATACTCCCCAGTTGCCTGAATGAGTGCAGCCACAACGACAGTAAAGAAGCTTGACACCATTCAGGACAAAGCAGCCCATTTGATTGGCACCACATCCACAAGCATTCACTCCCTTCACCTCCAACGCTCAGTGCAGCAGTGTGTGTACTATCTACAAGATGCACTGCAGAAATTACCCAAAGATTCTCAGACAGCATCTACCAATCCTACGAGCACTTCCATCTAGAATGATAAGGGCAGCAGGCTTTTGTTAACACCACCACCTTCGAATTCCTCTCCAAACCAGTCCACATCCTGATTTGGAAATATGTTACCATTCTTTCACTGTTGCTTGGTCAAAACCCTGGAATTCCCTCCCTCAAAGCATTGTGGGTCAACGCACAGCAGGTGGACCACAGCAGTACAAAAACGCAGCTCAGCACCACCTTTGCAAGGGGGCACCTAGGGACGGATAAGAAATGATGGGCCCTTCCAGCGATTCCCGTATCCAAAACAAAAGTTTAAGAAGTTCCAAGTTGAGCACGTGGATGGGTCAGGTTATCTGATTTGAACATGAACAGGAAAGCAGTCTTTCTGATGATGAACATTTTAGACCTTTCTGTTATTAGAAAAGTGTTCGGTGTTCCATGATGTGTTGTTGCTGAACGCTGTGATAAATTGCACCTGTTTGGTTAAATTCAACAATGTTAGCGTAGCAGGATCGATCCTTCAAAAATACCAGACTGAAAATGACAAACATCGTAGAGACAATGTACTCCCGCCAGATGAGACTCACAGATAGCAGCTTATATTCAACATGTTACTGCGCTACTGTCTGACACTGAATCCTGCTCCATATTACAGGGGTTACCATTGAGCAGAAGGTGAAGTCAAATCAACGTACAGATACAAGGGTTACAGGAGCAGGTCTGAGACTTTCAATTCTGCTTTGAATAATAGATTGTATGACCTTAAGGGCATGAGATATGACAATAAACTTAGGCCATTCAGCCTATCTCTTCACTCTGAAACTATGCCATTTTGTCATAGTCTCTAAGACTAGTGGAAATATCTTCTTTTCGCTAACTGTATCAATCGATGCAGTAATCGGTCAGTTTCAATCAGATGCACCCCCCAATTCTTTTAAAATCCATTGAGTACAAACATAGAGCTCTCATCTGCCGCTCGTATGACAAGCCATAATTCCCAGGATAGATTATGTCCAACACCCGTAGATCCTTCCCCAAAACAGCTCACAATAATCCAAATGCTTTCTCACCATAGCCCATTACATTCTCAGCAGTACGTCTCCGTTTTGGTATTGTCATCCTCTTGAAATGAATGTTAGCATTGCATTTGCTTTCCTAACTGCCAACTGCATCTGCACATCAACCATAAGAGAGGACGAGTAGTCCAAACTCCTTTTGTGCTTCACATTGCATGAACATAGTGTCTGCCTGTATTCCGCCTACTGAAGTGCATAATCTCGCATGTTGCCATATTGTGTTCCATCAGCCATGTGTTTTTCCAGTGTACTAAACTGTCCAAGTCTTTCTGCAGCCTCTCCACTTCCTCAATATCACCTGCCCATCCAATCATCATTGTATCATCTGCAAACCTAGTAAAACTGCCGTCAGGTCAGATGGTTTGAATAAATGGCACTTCCTGATCACCCGAGGACTGTCCAACATTGAAAAGGCAAAACGCACAAGATGCTTGACTCCATTCAGGTTTAAGCAGTGACTTGATTTGAAGTACAACTGCAAAGTCTTCACTCCTTGCACCACTGGATCCTTGCACATCATTTTATTATGAAATTACCCCATTATGGTGACACAGAACTTGATGGTGAACGATCCCAGTCTATTAATGTCAATCTGTCTCAATGTTGACTGTATGGTGCTCACACCGACCAATGTTATTGTGTGTTGAAGAAAACAGAGGGAGGTGTAGGGAGGGGATGTGGATCATAAATGACTGTGTGACTGTCACTGAGGGCTGAGGGCGAAACCCCCAGATGTACCTGTGTCTATTGTCACCGCTGCAGGCGTGGTAAGTCTTTCAGTGAGTCAAATCAAAGAAAGTGATGGGCCTGGAGAGCTTTCCAGGCTGAGCACTCAGATCCTATTTGTACCAACTAGCAGAGGTATTCACACACAACTTCAGCCTTCCCCTCCTGATTCAAGAAGGCCATCATCATCCTCGTAAGTGAGAAAGCACATGGATCGTGCCCTTATAGACTACCAGGAGAAAGTGAGTACTGCAGATGCTGGAGATCAGAGCTGAAAATGTGTTGCTGGAAAAGCGCAGCAGGTCAGACAGCATCCAAGGAGCAGGAGGATCGACGTTTCGGGCATTAGCCCTTCTTCAGCAATCCTGAAGAATGGTTCATGCCCGAAACGCCGGTTCTCCTGCTACTTGGATGCTGCCTGACCTGCTGCGCTTTTCCAGCAACACATTTTCAGCTCTTACAGACTACCACCCAGTGGCTTTGACCTCAATAATCATGAAGTGCTGTGAGAGGCTGGTTATGGCCGATACCAACTCCAGTCTCCCAGCCTGCACTGCTGCTCTATAATATTGGCTGACTGATATAACAGGTTCACAACAGATGCTATATCCGAGCCCTGCACGCATCCCTGGAACATCTGGACAACAAGGACACCGAGACCAGACTCCTGTTCATTGACTAAAGCTCCACATTCAAAATCATTATCCCTTACAGACTAATCACAAAACTCCGTGACCTTGGTCTCGGTTCAACGCTCTGCAACGGGATCCTCAGGTTTCTGACACACAGACCACAATCGTGAAGGTCGGTAAAACCACCTCCTCCACAATAACACTCAACACTCAAGCTGCTGAAGGATGTATTCTCAACACCCGACAATACTCCCTGTACATCCACGGCTGTACCTGCAGCACCTTACCGTACTCCCTGTACATCCACAGATGTGCCCTCAGCCCTCCACTGTCCTACATTCACACCCACGGCTGTGCCCTTCGCCCTCCACTGTCCTCCCTGTACACCCACGGCTGTGTCCTCAGCCCCTTAGTGTACTTCCTGTAGACCCACGGCTGTGCCCTCAGCCCCTACTGTACTCTCTGTACACCCACGATTGTTTCCACAGCCCCCTACTGTTTGCCCTACTCCCACGGCGGTGTCCTCAGCCCCCTCACTGTCCTCCATGTACACCCACGATGACGTTCTCAGCCCCCTACTATACTCCATGTACACCCACGGCGACGTTCTCAGCCCCCACACTATACTCCATGTACACCCACGGCTATGGCCTCAGCCCCCTACCTACTCCAGCTGAGTTCCCAAATTCCAAACAACACCAGCTACAAGTTCGCTGATGACATCACTATAGCAGTACAGATATGAAACAAAAACGTGTGAGAATGTAGAAAGGCTATAGAAAGTTTGGTGGCACTGTGTATTGATAATGACATCTCTCTCTAATCTGGCAAACGTAAAGAACTGATCATTGACTTTAGAAGAAAGGAGGGGAACACACCCCATCGACATCGACCATTTGAGGGAGTGCAGAGCATCAGGTTCCTCGGAGTAATGATAACTGACAAGCTGTCCTGAACTTCTCACATAGGTCCAACGGTCAGGAAGGTTCAACAATGCCTCTCCTTCCTCGGGTGGTTCAGGAAATTCAGCATGTGCTACATATACAAAAGCACCATTGAGAGCGTACTGTCCCGGTGCGTAGCAGCGTGGTATGGCAACTGCTCTACTCAGGACAATGAGAAACTACAGAAGGTTGGGTGCACAGCTCTGACCAACACGGACTCTAACATCCCAACCAATGATTCCATTTACATGGCTCGTTGCCGCAGGAAGGCTGCCAACATCTACCCCAGATTACTGAGGGAAGGGAGAGAGGAAATAGCTGGAGCAATAACACATATCTTTTTAGCATCCTCGAACACGGCTAAGGTCCCGGAATACTGGACAATTGTTAATCCCCTTGTTTAAGAAAGGTAGTAGGGATAATCCAGTCTATTATAGACCGGTGAGACTGATGTCATGGATAGGGAACCTGCTAACGAAAATACTTAGGGTTAGGATCTGTTCTCATTTGAATGAAAATAGTCTTATCAGTGATAGGCAATATGTTAGCAGAGAAGGTCATGTCTTACCAACTCTATAGAATTTTTTGAGGAGGTGACAAAGTTGATTGATGGGGGAGAGACTGTAGATGTCATGTACATCTACAAGGGGATTTATGGGCGGCACGGTGGCACAGTGGTTAGCACTGCTGTCTCACATCGCCTGAGACCCGGGTTCAATTCCCGACTCAGGCGACTGACTGTGTGGAGTTTGCACCTTCTCCCCGTGTCTGCGTGGGTTGGCTCCGGTTTCCTCCCACAGTCCAAAGATGTGCTGGTCAGGTGAATTGGCTATGCTAAATTGCCCGTAGTGTTAGGTATGGGATAAATGTAGGGGTATGGGTGGATTGCGCTTCGGCGGGTCGGTGTGGACTTGTTGGGCCGAAGGGCCTGTTTCCACACTGTAAGTAATCTAATCCAGAACATGGGCTTCAGGAAGGCGTTTGGTATATTTCACCATTGCGGGTTATGGCAAAAGTGAAGTTATGGCATGGTGCGTTAGTTACGTGGAGAAAGAACAGGCTGGGCAACAGAAGGTAGAGAATATCGGGGAAGGGAGTTTCTCAAAATGGAGAACTGCGACCAGTGGTTCCATTAAAGATGTCTCCAGAAAGATACATGAATGGGCAGGGAACAAAGGGATACACGATCCTTAGAAAATAGGCGACAGGTTTAGATGGAGTATTTGGATTGGCGCAGGCATGGAACACCGAATGGCCTGGAATGTTCTTTGTTCTAACATTAACAAAGACCCATCAGACCCCAGTAATAGTCTCCTCCAACCTCTTCTATCAGGCGAAAATGTACAGAAGGTTGAAAACACAGAGCAGATGTTTCAGGGACAGCTTCTTCCTGACTGTTATTAGACAGATAATAATGCTGATCTTGTTCATGTTGATCTCGCCTCGCGCACATCCTGTGCAGCATAACCTGCATGCCTCTCAGACATGTTTTACAGCCATTGTTCTCTATATCCTTGCTTACTATGATATGACTGTACATCTTGGTACAGGTCAAATTACATCCTCCCCAGCCTCCCCGAGCTCCCTCCATTGCTCACTCCGAGCTCTCTCCGGTCCTCACCCTCAGCACCTCCCATTCCCAATCTCCAGCTCACTGTTACCCCATTCCCAGCTCCCTGTGTGCTTTCCATCTCACTATTTCTCTCACAGTCTGTTTCCCTGTGTTTTCGTTTTCTCTGTCTTCTGTTTCTTTCCATGAACTTACTGTCTCCCCTTTTCCCTGTTCATGTGACTGTTAGTTTCTTGTTTTGTTTCCTTTATTTGTTTTACTTACTGCCCTTCTGTTTCCCTCACTGTGTTTTCTCTCTCTCTCCTTATATGTGTCTGTCTCTTTCTCCCTTGTTGTGATGGTGATGGCTTCTCTATTCTTTTGAAGCATGTGATGGCTCTTTGATTGGATGTTGGCAATACAATAAACTCAATTGTGTTTTGGTATCTTGGACATAATTTAAATTTATTGGTTATATTTCAATTGTTCTCAAAACAGCAACCAGAACTTGGATATCCATTTAACGGCCAATTGGTACATCTAAATATTTTGGAACTGCCTTCTCTCAGTTCTCTGCGTACTGGCAACTTAAAGCATTCCATTCACGTGCATAATAGTGTGACAGTAACTGCTCTTCCCAGGGCCATAAGAAACTACAGACGGTTGTGAGCACAGCTCAGACTGTCATGGAATCCAACCTTCTGTCCACTTATACTTCTCATTGTCAGCGAAAGTCTGGCAACATCAAATATCTCTCCAAAAACTGTAATGGTGTCCTACAATCTCTTTCAAAAGGGAGGAGATACAGAGGTTTGAAAACTTGAAAACATGCTCAGGAACACCCTCTCCCCTACCGTAATTTGATGGCAGATTGTCATCTCTAACTTTTCAAATCATCAATGTGCTTTAAACATGATCTTAGATATATATACAGGTTTTCCTCGATATCTGAAAGTAGAGTATTCCTACAAATCCTTTCATAAGCTGATATGGTGTAAAGCGAAGCAGCATTTATTTATGTGGGAAAAAAAATCACCTTTCGTGGTAAAAGTGAAAATCCTCTTCGGATTTCTTTTGATTAGCGAAAACAGGTCCTAATGGAGGTTTTTCGCAAAGTGAAGTGGCCAAAAGCGAATTTTTGAAAAGTGGGGAATGCCTGTACCGAGATGGGGATGATATTCAGGAAAATGGGAAAAGGTAAAAAATATATGAGGTGATTCTGACATTTTATTTCCATCCCAGCTGATCATCATTCCCATTGTTTGCTCTTTTCCTTCTATCTCTCTCTTTATCTATCGATTCAATTCACTCCTCCTCACCTTCAAAGCAGTCTTCCTTGTCACCAGCATTATTCACAATATTTTCCAGCTGTTTTCAGTTCAGAAAAGATCCCCAGCACTTCCTGTTCTTTTATCTGCATTTTTTATGCAATTTCAGATCTCCAACATCTTTCTTTATTTAGTTTAACCTTCAAATTTGTTATTCGATGGGAAGTCGGCATCTTTGCCCAGAGTAGCATTAGTTAATCATCACTAATTGTCCTGACTGTGAGGCCATTCCACAAACTTATATAAAATCAAGCAAATTGGTGTGGGTCTGAAGTCACACTTAACCCAGACCGGGTAGTAACATTCGATTTCTTTACCGAAGGTCATTAGTGAAACAGGAAATTTTTCAGACAAAATGTGGGCTTTATCGTTGTTTTTCGTGAAATTCACTTTTATTCCAATTCTTATCATTTTTATTTAAGTTCTGTCATCAGCTGTGGTAGGACTTGAAACAAATCACTTGAAACAATGTCTTTTGTTTAATAAGCTTTGCTCCTGAATTACATTCCTACTCTGATACATTGCCCTAATCATGGAGTAACGTCCGAGACAAGAACAATTTTGCGATTGCAATACTTGTAACAGGAAAAGTGGCCAGAAGAGAGCTTGAAACATAAAGTCTGAATTTTACCAACCTGCAGACAATGGTTTGTTCAGCCACAGCATTGATGCATAGATGGAGATTGGGATATTGTGAGCTGGTAATGGACAGGGTTCGTGACAGAGAGAACATGAGACATAAATCAGCTCAGGGCAAATAGGAATCCCGAGGTTGTGCACAGTTTTGTTCTCAGATGTTTGTAAGGGAGTGATCTGCAATTCAAGGGTGATGAATGGAGACTGTAATTGAAACTGAACAACATTTTTTTTCTTTGACAAATATAGCTCGCAGAAATTGAAATGAAGTTCACAATTGTTTATGGGATTAATGAATGGACAGAGGTAGAGAACACCTGCAATAGTGAGAATAGGTTAGTAACACACCCTCCACCCCGCCCAAAATAATAATCAGCACTGCTAACATCCGAGATGGTAGAAATTCCCAATAGAGGGAAATGTTGAAAAGACCCAAGGAAAACCTCCTCTCCATTGGTGTAATTATCCAGTCCATTATTCACAGATTCAGATCTGTCCTCTCCACGTCAGTGCTGCTGCTGATCTCTGTTACTGGTGGAGCTGATGCATCTGCTCCTACACTGGGATAGCGCACTGAGTGAAGCCCCTCACCAATAGGAGAGGGAAACCCTCCAGTGACACAATTACAAATGCATGGACACTGACATCAATCACAGTCACTGAGCAAACAGTTCGAGCTTTCAATACAGCACATTCAGTTCACAATATAACTAAACTGGCCTGGATGCTGACATCGCTGGTTATTGGTCACATCTCCCATTAACAATTCCTCTAGTGAAGTCAGTTCTGAGGGAGAATGATGGATGTTTTCTTTTTGCAGGCTACATGACTCTACTCTGTTGTACGTTTGCAATGCTATAACCATCTTTCCCCGAATCTCTGCCCCTCCAAAAAAAAAGAAAAACAATCAGGATGTTGTGACTGTGCTGATCTCTCTTCCACGGGAACAAACACCAGCCAACAGACTGTCACTGGGCACAGGAGCCCTGAACATAGACAGGAAGTGTGGACTTCTCTGAATGTTCCTCTCCCTGCTGTAATACGGAAATGTTGGAACTTCCATACAGAATATGATTCCGTAACTTATTTATACAAATTGACAAACAGCTTAATGCAATTTTATTTGCTGTGAAGCAATAATTTTCACACTTTTTCCCCTCAGTCGAAAACCAAAAGTGATAAGTACAATGAACTTATTCATTAAGATTTATGAATTAATGAGTCAGGTTCTACTGAACATAACATTGGCTGGAAGATAGGGCGGAATGCGGTCAGTGGCTGTGGAGACTGAATGGAGAGTACAATGACATTCCCCAGTCATCATCGCTCTTTCTGACAGATAGAATCAAATATAATGCACAAGGAACCAGCCAACGTTTGGGAGATGCAATACTGAATGTCAATGTGAGCTGAACAGGATCATTTTAATTGTGATAAATTGAAATATATTTTATATGCATACAATTTAATCAGTTGGAATACAGATTGAGTATGGTCACTGCAGCTGAAATATAAACTTTGATTTCTCGTCACAGGTACTACCAGACCTGCTGGGCTTTCCCTCCAACATCTGTTTTTGTCTGAGATTGATCATATCTGGCAGGAAACTTAAAATTAAAAACAGATACTAATAACAAAATGTGAATGGTTATGGGGACAATACAGGAGAATAATAGTCGAGATATCGCTAATTTCAAACTGGAAGAGACAATATGCTGTGTTTTCACCACCTTAGCCGTAATAATTCTATGTTACATATTGAAAGCTTTTGGAAAGTGGGGAGATAAGCTTGGTCAAAGGAGGACACAGAGTGTTCCATCATCAATAATCTATGCCTATTATATCATGAAGTCCATCTGCCTCTAAAATGTATATATAAAAAAAAAATTCCTGAGATTTACAGGATGTTCAGAATTTTTTAAACTTTGTATTTTAAAGAAGAATTCAGGTGTCACAGACAAACCAACTGTAATAGGAACAAGAAAGGACCACGTTGTCCAAATATTCCAAGTTCAACATGTAGACCCGTCAAGAAGCATGAAATATAGAGGTAATGGAAACATGAATTGCAAACAGAAAATGCTGGATAAACGAAAAAGATGAGGAAGTGTCTGCAGAAAGCAACAGAAATAACGTATGTAATATGATGTGTCACTGTTCTGAAAAATCATATTAGAATCAAAGGTTAATTTTTTGCATCTCTGCTCGGCTGTTGCCAGATCGACTGAGTTTCGCTCAAGCTCTTTTGATTTCTTTTTCCTTTCTGATCTGTGACAAAGTGTCTGATCTGAATGATAACAGCAAATCCGCTATCTCAGTTGAATCTCGAGTAATTTGTTATAGATATTAAATGAGAAATTGCAACGTTCCTCTGTTTGTTTGGGCTCGACGTATTGATCAAGTATTACATTGAGAGAACTTGTCATGAAAATGTTGAAACAAAAACAGAAGTTGCTGCAAACGCTCAGCAGGTTTGGCAGCAGCTGTGCAGAGTAATCACAGTTAACGTTTTGGGTCCGGTGACCTTCTTCAGAACTGATGATAGCGCTGAAAATGTTGTTTTATATACAGAAGAGGCTGAATACCTGGTAATGGAGACTGTTAGTAACTAACAATTGAGGGTGAGCATTAGAAGGTTGTATGGGTAGGGGAGCAAGGACATTGGGGAGTTCAGACATTAAAATTATTGAACTTGATTTTGAGTCTGCAGGACTGCAGGGACCGCACGTAAAAATGAAAAGTTTGTCTTCCAGTTTCCGCTGAACTTTCCTGAAACATTGCAGCAAGCCTGACACAGAAATATTGGCCAGGGAACAGGATGGGGTTTTAAAACAGGCACACAGCTGGAAGCTCAGGGTCTTTTGCAGAGGCACAACAAGGATGTTCTGCGAAGTAGCCATCAAATATACCCTTCGTTTCCACAATGTAGAGGCGACCACATTGTGAGCAGCAAATATAGTAGATGAGATTGTGGGAAGTGTCGATAAGGTGCTGCTTCACCTGGAAGGTATGTTTGCACCTTTGGATACTGAGGGAAGAGGGAGTAAAATGGGCAAGTGTTAAACCTCCTGCAGGGTAAAGTGAAGTGGAACATTCGTGGGAGTGAATAAAGAGCAGACCAATGTGACTTGGAGGGAATGATCCATCCAGAAGTTGGACAAGGGAGGGGAGGTGAATATGTGCAGGTGGGGGCATCTCGCTGGAAGGTGGGTGGGCGAGGAAATGTTGGCTGATGATTCTCTACATGTGAATGCTGATGGGATGGTAGGTAAGGACAATGGAGACTCTGTTGTGAGAGGGAAGTGGAAGGGCGGGGCTAGAAGTGCAAGTGATGGGTCAGACGCGGTTGAGTATCCTGTTGACAGCAATGCTGCGGAATTTTGGTTGGAGGAATGAGATGGACATTTCAGAGGCTTCGTTGTTGAATTTGGCATCATCAGAAGCAATGCAATGGAGATGGATGAACTGAGAAAATGGAATGTATTCTTTTCAGGAAACAGGGTGTGAGGATGTATATTCCAGCTAGCTGTGAGACTGGTCTATCCTCAAAAATGGTAGCAGAGATTTCGAGGAAAGGAAGGGAGGAGTCAGAGATAGGCTAGGTGAAAGTGAGAGTGGGGTGCAAATTCAAAGCGAAATCAATGATTTTTTTTTCCAATACTGGACAAGTGAGAGAAACAGCAGCGATCATAATATCTAGGTATTGGTTATGGAAAAGAAAAAAAAAAGCTCGTCCACAAATTCGTGTTCTAAATTGGGGCAAGATGAACATTCATGGAATTAGAAATGAGCTTAGAATTAGAAACGAGTTGTTTGCAGGTGAAGGGACCTGCAAGAAGCCTTTAAAACTGATAGCTGGAGTTTAACTTTTATATGTTCCTGAAACGATGAAAGAAAAGTTGACAGGAATAGGGAACCCTGGATGACAAGAGATATTGTGGCTTTGACCTGGAAAAAGGAGGAGGCGTGGCTCAGGTCCAGGCAGTTGGGTTCAAGGAAATCCTTAGAGGTGTAGAAGGGATGCAGGAGTTTGATAAAGAATGAATTCAGGAAGGCAAAAAGGGGCGATGAGACAGCTTTGGGTTGAGAAGGTCAGGATGAAGCAGAGGTTCTTTAAGTATATTAAAGGAAAAAAAACATTAGCTAGAGAGAGAATAGGATCCCTCAAAGACCAAAGTGGACGTGTATGTGTGGAACCATCAGAGATGAGCGAAGTCCTCAACAAATACTTCTCCTCTGTGTTGACCGTGGAGAAAGACATGAATACTTGTCAATTTGGGGAAGTTAATGGTGATATCTTAGGGACAATCCATGTCACAATAGAGGAGGTATTGTACAGACTACAACATATGAAGGTGGATACATCTCACGTTCCTAACCAGATATATCTAAGAACAGTGCAAGGGGATAGAGAAGAATTTGTGGGGGACCTAGCTGATAATTGTAATTATTATAAACCACAAGTGAAATTCCGGAAGACTGGAGGATTGCAATTGTTGTGCCCGTATTCAATAAGGACTGAAAAGCAAATTCCTGTAAACTATAGACCAGGAAGCTTAACATCTGTGGCAGGTAAGTTACTTGAGAAGATTCTTAGGGACAAAATGGGCGGCACGGTGGCACAGTGGTTAGCACTGGTGCCTCACAGCGCCAGAGACCCGGGTTCACTTCCAGGCTCAGGCGACTGTCTGTGTGGAGTTTGCACAGTCTTCCTGTGTCTGCGTGGGTTTCCTCCGGGTGCTCTGGTTTCCTGCCACAATCCAAAAAATGTGCAGGTTAGGCGAATTGGCCATGCTCAATTGCCCATTGTGTTAGTTGAAGGGGTAAATGTAAGGGAATGGGTCTGGGTGGGTGCCGCTTCGGCAGGTGAGTGTGGACTTGTTGGGCCGAAGGGCCTGTTTCCACACTGTAAGTAATCTAATCTAATCTAAAATGTATATGCATTTGTAAAACAGGGTTTGAATAGAATTAATAAGCATGGCTTTCTGAGTGGAAGTTCACACCTGATGAATTGGTTAAAGTTCTTTGCTGACGTGACCAGGAAGGTTGACTAGGGTGAGCTGGTAGACGTCGAAACGTGTGGTGGTGGAAAAGCATAGCAGGTCAGGCAGCATTCGAGGGCCAGGAGAATCGACGTTTCGGGCATAATTCCATCATAAGGAATGTACAAAACATTGATACTCCTGCTTCTCGGATGCTGTCTGACCTGCTGGGCTTTTCCAGTGTCACACCTTTCGACTCTGATCTTCAGCATCTGCCATGCTCACTCTCTCCTCGGGCAGGATATTTAGCGATATGGATTCCAGTTACACCAGAACGGGATGAGGCCTTTCATCCCCTCGATCATGATATACAGTTACAGGAGGAGGACAATCATCCCCTCCAGTCGATAAAGGTAGACCCAGTTTAGATCATGCAGCAACAGTATCAGTCTATCCAATGACATAGGAAATGGAAGAGGCCACAAAGGGATTGGATTATGGAGAAGACTGGAATAAAACGAGGCTATTTAGCTTCTCAAGCCTGCCCTTCCCTTCAGGAAGATCAGGGCTGATCTGTTCTCGGCAGCAATTTCTCTTTCATGCCCATATCTTTGTAGCCCACAATGCTCAAAATTCATTAGCATCAATCGTGCCCCAAAAACATTTCAGTGATTTACTGTCTAGGATAGAGAGGCCCCAACGTCACTACCTTCTGAGGGAAGGAAACACTCCACACACATGTCCTTTGGTCTATTGACATGAACAAAAGATATACGCACAGCGTCAGAGTGATTGGCTCTGAAATTATAGCAGATTTTGACTGATCAAGGTGTCACGGAAACTGAACAAGCTTGAACTTAATGGGAATCAGGTGTAAACTCCGCCTAAGACATTAGTTTTTTTAAGGAGGGAAATCTTCCATCTTCACCTGATCAGTTTTACATTTAACATTAACAATGTGTTTGACCCTCAACTGCCCTTTGAAATTGACCAGCAAGCCACGTAGTTATATCGCTCAGTCGAAAGCCTCAAAAAAAATGAAACCGGACGGACCTCAGCACTGACTATTTACAGCCCAAGGACTGCATTGGTCAGGAGGACAGCTCATCAACACTTTCTCAAGGACAATGAAGAAAAGGAATTAAATGCCTGCCTAACATCCATTAATGAGTAAAAGAAGGTGATCACACTCAGGGAAGAATGATAAAGATTCATAACTCACTTTAAACCGGGACTTTGATGTATACCCTAAATGGGCAGGATTTTCAGTCATAAGTTAACAGGAGAAAAATAAATAAAGTCAATCTCGTTTATATTTCCATCCCAGCTGATCATCACTAATCCCTTTGTTTGTTTTCTTTTTTTCTATCTCTCCCTTTCTGTATCTATTCAGCTCATGCCTTCTCCCCTTCATAAGGGACACCCTGTCACCAACATCAATCACACTATTTCCCAGCTAGATTTTCAGTTCTGATGTCTGGTCAGTGAACTCGAAGCGCCAATTCTGTTTTTTATTTCTCGACCAGAGGCGACCAAATCTGCTCAATTTACCTGCCACTTTCACGTGTTTTTCTTTCCGATCTGCAGCATCATTCTTTGTTTTATTTAACCTTTACTGTTGTTATTACATTGAATCTCTACATCGCTGACAGGGGCAGCATTTGTTGAACTCACTAAATACCTTTTACTATGAGGTCATTCCTTCAGTAAGAAAAGATCCACTTACATTGCTGTGGACCTGATGGCAGTCTAAAGCCAGACCAGGTAATAATGCTAGATATCTTCACCAACGACATCAGTGAAATAGATAAACACATTGTCAAAGTGCTGGTGGTGCGATGGTTGACATTAGTGAATTTCGCTTTTATTTCCAATTCTTGTCATTTAGATTTAAGTTCTGATGTCATTTGTGGTAGGATGCGAAACGGTGTCTTTAGTGTAATAACATTTGCCTCTTAATCACCTGCCCAACTACATTACTATTCTACACAGTGTCCCTATCAAGAATTTACTTCAGAGATGCGAACAAGGCTGTGATGCAAATACTTGCAACAGAAATAGTGCTTAGAAGAGAGCTGGAACCATGAAATATAAATTTAGCAAAGCATAGAAAATGATTTAGTTAGCAATAGCACGAGTGCCAAGATGGGAACAGGGGATAGTATGGAGCGGGTAGTGGATAGATTTGGCGATCGAGAGAATACCGAGATATAAAATAATTCAGTTCAAAATGGCAAATCGTGATTGCCCACAGTCTTATTCTCAGATGTTTGTGAGGGCATAAATGCACGTGGGGTGGGGTGTGGGGAATGGGTGAAGTTCTGAAATTTGTGATAATGAATATACTTTGCAATTGAAACTGACGACTATAGTTTCTATGTTTGCAAACTATAGAGAACAGATATAACAATGAAGTTATACATAGCTGATGGGATTAATAATTGGATAGAGATAGGGAGACTTACCAGGAATGCCAACAATAGCGTGGATGGGATTGTACCCATCCAGAAAAGCAACACATCATAGATAATGGAAATCAGAAATACAAGCACAAAATGGTGGAGAAGTGCAACAGATGAGGCAGGATCCGGAGAGAGAAACAATGTTAACACATTGAGGCTGATATGAACCTGTTCTGAACAAGTCATATTGGACTCAAAATAGTTAATTTTGTTTCTCTCTGTTCCAATGCTGCCAGAACTGCTGAGTTTATCTCCAACATTTTCAATTGGCATAATAACAGGCCTCAGAGAGTAATGCTGGGTGGTTGCTTTTCAGACTGAGGCATGTCACCAGCATTGTTCCGCAGATTCAGAATTCCACAAATTCTGTGTTTTCATTGTTCGCTCATTTATGTAAATGATTTGGATGAGAAAATAAAAAGCATGGTTCGTAAGATTGCGGATGACACAAAACTGGTGGCACAGTGGACAGTGAAGAGTGCTTTCTAAGATTACAAAAGGATCTTGAGAAAATGCGTCAATAGGTTGACAAGTAGCAGAGAAAGTTCAATCTGGATGATTGCGAGGTGAAGACAATATTATGTGTTTGCCGCTTTGTGATGCACTGGGAAGGAAATGATTTTATTCCCCATCTGCTGTGATACAACACAAAGATGTCTTCCTTAATCTTTAATAGGCCTTTTCCTCTCCCTGGTTTCCCTCTTGCACTTAGGCATTTGTACAATATCTTTAGATTATCCTTAACCTTATCTGTCCATGTTATCTCATGGCCCCTTTTTGCTTTCCTGATTTCTCTCTAAGTAAGGTCCAACACTGTTTATATTGTTTAAGAGATTCGATTGATTGAAGTTGACTACATCTAAATTAAGGTTCTCTTTTATTCTTGAGTAGACTATAAAATAACGTTAGTCATCCGTTGTTCCTTAATCTTACCAGACTTACTCTTCACTCTAACAAGAACATAATGCCTGTCGGTTCTCATCATCATACATTTGAATGCCTTCCACTAGTCACACGTTCTCTTCACCTGCTAAAAATCTCCTTCAATCACACGTGGAAGGTCCTTGTCTTATTCCCTTAAAGTTTATAGTACTCCAATTAAAAAGATAATATTACTGGAAGGCTTATCGTTTTCCATAACCATTCTGAAACAAATTGAGTTATGATTGCAACAGCCATCGCATGCCCTCCCAATTTTATTTCAGTCACTTGCCCTGCTATTGCACAAAATAAGGTCTAGTTTTGTTCCTTCTCTAGTTGCAGCAACCACATATTGATAAAGAAAATTTTCTTGAACACATTTGACAAATTCTTCATCGTCCAAACCTTTAACACGAAGGTAGTAACAGTCAAGGTTTGGAAATTTAAAATCCCTCATTATTACAATCTTATTAAGTTTACATATAGCTGAGCTATCCATACATATTTGTTCTTAATTTCTTCCTTACTACTGGGGAGCATAAAGTACAATTCCAGCAATGTGTTCTTTTCTTTCTGACTTTTAATTTCTACCAATATATTGGCACCAGACGATTTGTCACAAACGAGCATGTAGCACAATCTCTTTGAAGTGTCATTTACTTTCTTATCTCTAATTTCTACCCAAATATTGTAACTGGACGAGTTATTAGAAATGTCTTCCCTAGTTAGAACAATACTCTATTCCTTAATCAAAATGGCTAGCCCTGCCCAACCATTGCTCCACTATCTGATGTCCCTTTTCTATCCTTTCTATAGCATCTGACACCTGGAAGACTGAATTACCACTCTTAGAACAAAGAAGACAGAACATAGAACAATACAGCTGCAAATGTGTTGCTGGTCAAAGCACAGCAGGTTAGGCAGCATCTCAGGAATAGAGAATTCGACGTTTCGAGCATAAGCCCTTCATCAGGAATAAGAGAGAGAGAGCCAAGCAGGCTGAGATAAAAGTTAGGGAGGAGGGACTAGGGGGAGGGGCGATGGAGGTGGGATAGGTGGAAGGAGGTCAAGGTGAGGGTGATAGGCCGGAGTGGGGTGGGGGCGGAGAGGTCAGGAAGAGGATTGCAGGTTAGGAGGGCGGTGCTGAGTTGAGGGAACCGACTGAGACACGGTGGGGGGAGGGGAAATGAGGAAGCTGGAGAAATCTGAATTCATACCTTGTGGTTGGAGGGTTCCCAGGCGGAAGATGAGGCGCTCCTCCTCCAGCCGTCGTGTAGTTGTGTTCTGCCGGTGGAGGAGTCCAAGGACCTGCATGTCCTCGGTGGAGTGGGAGGGGGAGTTAAAGTGTTGAGCCACGGGGTGATTGGGTTGGTTGGTTCGGGCGGCCCAGAGGTGTTCTCTGAAGCGTTCCGCAAGTAAGCGGCCTGTCTCACCAATATAGAGGAGGCCACATCGGGTGCAGCGGATGCAATAGATGATGTGTGTGGAGGTACAGGTGAACTTGTGGCGGATATGGAAGGATCCCTTGGGGCCTTGGAGGGAAGTGAGTGTGGAGGTGTGGGTGCAAGTTTTACATTTCCTGCGGTTGCAGGGGAAGGTGCCGGGGGTGGAGGTTGGGTTGGTGGGGGGTGTGGATCTGACAAGGGAGTCACGAAGGGAGTGGTCCTTGCGGAACGCTGATAGGGGAGGGGAGGGAAATATATCCTTGGTGGTGGGGTCCGTTTGGAGGTGGCGGAAATGGCGGCGGATGATACGTTGTATGCGCAGGTTGGTGGGGTGGTAGGTGAGAACCAGTGGGGTTCTGTCTTGGTGGCGGTTGGAGGAGCGGGGCTCAAGGGCGGAGGAGCGGGAAGTGGAGGAGATGCGGTGGAGGGCATCGTCGATCACGTCTGGGGGGAATCTGCGGTCCTTGAAGAAGGAGGCCATCTGGGCTGTGCGGTGTTGGAATTGGTCCTCCTGGGAGCAGATGCGGCGGAGACGAAGGAATTGGGAATATGGGATGGCGTTTTTACAGGGGGCAGGGTGGGAGGAGGTGTAGTCCAGGTAGCTGTGGGAGTCAGTCGGTTTATAATAGATGTCTGTGTTGAGTCGGTCGCCCGAGATAGAAATGGAAAGGTCTAGGAAGGGGAGGGAGGAGTCTGAGACAGTCCAGGTGAATTTCAGGTCGGGATGGAAGGTGTTAGTAAAGTTGATGAACTGTTCAACCTCCTCGTGGGAGCACGAGGCAGCGCCGATACAGTCATCGATGTAGCGGAGGAAAAGGTGGGGGGGTGGTGCCAGTGTAGTTGCGGAAGATGGACTGTTCCACATATCCTACGAAGAGGCAGGCATAGCTGGGGCCCATGCGGGTGCCCATGGCAACTCCTTTAGTTTGGAGGAAGTGGGAGGATTGAAAAGAGAAGTTATTCAGGGTGAGGACCAGTTCAGTCAGTCGAAGGAGGGTGTCAGTGGAAGGGTACTGGTTGGTGCGGCGGGAAAGGAAGAAGCGGAGGGCTTTGAGTCCTTCGTGATGGGGGATGGAGGTGTACAGGGACTGGATGTCCATAGTGAAAATAAGGCGTTGGGGACCGGGGAAGCGAAAATCCTGGAGGAGGTGGAGGGCGTGGGTGGTGTCCCGAACGTAGGTGGGGAGTTCTTGGACTAAAGGGGACAGGACCGTGTCGAGGTATTGGGAGATGAGTTCGGTGGGGCAGGAGCAGGCTGAGACAATGGGTCGGCCGGGGCAGGCAGGTTTGTGGATTTTGGGCAGGAGGTAGAAACGGGCGGTGTGGGGTTGTGGGACTATGAGGTTGGAGGCGGTGGATGGGAGATCCCCTGAGGTGATGAGGTCCTGGATGGTCTGGGAGATGATGGTTTGGTGGTGGGAGGTGGGGTCGTGGTCAAGGGGGCGATAAGAGGAGGCGTCCGCGAGCTGGCGTTTGGCTTCAGCGGTGTACAGGTCAGTGCGCCAAACTACCACCGCGCCTCCCTTGTCTGCGGGTTTGATGGTGAGGTTGGGATTGGAGCGGAGGGAGTGGAGGGCTGCACGTTCTGAGGGTGAGAGGTTGGAGTGGGTGAGAGGGGTGGACAGGTTGAGTCGGTTGATGTCACGGCGGCAGTTGGCTATAAAGAGGTCGAGGGCGGGTAGGAGGCCAGCACGGGGTGTCCAGGTGGATGGGGTGTGTTGGAGGCGGGAGAAGGGGTCGTCAGAGGGTGGACGGGAGTCTTGGTTGTGAAAGTAGGCACGGAGGCGAAGGCGGCGGAAGAATTGTTCAATATCTCGCCGCGTGTTGAACTCATTAATCCGAGGGCGTAGGAGAATGAAGGTGAGGCCCCTGCTGAGGATTGATCTTAACTCATTAATCCGAGGGCGTAGGGGAATGAAGGTGAGGCCCCTGCTGAGGACTGATCTTAACTCATACAGCACAGAACCGGCCATTCGGCCGTCTACATTGTGCCGACCTTTGAAGTATTTTCAGCTCCACCCCTACACTATCCCAAAATCACCCATGTGCTTGTCTAAAGATGGTTTAAATCTCCTAATGTGGCTGAGTTGACTACATTAGCAGGTAGAGCATTCCAAGCCCTTGCATCTCTCTGTGAAACGAACCTGCCTTTGACATCTGTCTTTGTTCTATCACCCCTCAATTTGTAGCTACGCCTCCTCGTATTTGCTGACGTCAACATTTATACCTGCGTCTAAATCATTTATAAAAATGACAAAGCGCAGTGGTCCCAAAACAGATCCTTGTGGGACACCACTGGTAATTGGACTCCAGGCAGAATATGTTCCATCAACCACCATTCGCTGCCTTCTTTCAGAAAGCTAGTTTCGAATCCAAACAGCTAAATCACCCTTAAATCCATGCCTCTGCATTTTTTCCAACAGCCTACCATGTGGAACCTTATCAAAGGCTTTACTGAAGTCCATGTATACCCCGTCAACTGCCCTACTCTCATCTACATGCGTAGTCACCTTCTCATAAAACTCAATGGGATTTGGGAGACACGACCTGCCTTTGATGAAACCATATTGACTATCTGAAATCAAAGCGTTGCTTGCTAGATGATTATAAATCTTATCACAATTAATCCCTTCCCAAAACTTTCCTACAACAGAAGTCGGGCTCACTGGTCTATAATTACTTGGGTCATCTCTACTGCTCTTCTTGAACAAGGGCACAACCTTCATTCCTCGGGTACTAAACCTGTAGACAATGACGGCTCAAATGTCAATGCCAAAGGCTCTGATATTTCCCCCCTAGCTTCCAAGAGAATCCTCGGATAAATCCCGTCTAGTCCAGGGGACTTCTCTACTTTCACTCCTTCTAGAATTGATAACACCTGTTCGTAACTAACCTCAATTCTGTCTAGGCTAATATCTTGTACCTCATTCTTGCCCTCTACAATATTCACCTTTTCCTGAATGAAAACCCATGAGAAATGTTCTTTTAGCAACTCTCCGATTTCCACAAGGTCCAGAGTAATCTTCCCACTTCTGTCTTTGACGAGCCCGATTCGTACCCTAATCATGCGTTTATTCCTCACATATCTCTAGAAACTTTTACAGTTCTCCTTTCTTCTATTGGCTAAAGAATGCTCGTGTCCTCTCTATTCTCGTCTTAACTCTCTCTTTAAATCCTTCCTAGCTGATCTATAAATCTCCATCGCCTAATCTGAACCAGGTTGCTTCATCAACAAATAAGCTGCCTTCTTCTCCTTAACAAAAGATGCAATTTCTGTAGGAAACCACGGTTCCCTTTCCTTATCACTTCTTCCTTGTATGACAGGGACATACCCATCAAGGACACACAATAACTGTTCCGGAAACTAGTTCCACATTTCCACTGTCTGCATCCCCTGCATTTTGATTCCCCATTCTGTGCTTCATAATTCTTGCTTAATCGGATTATAATTGCCCTTAATCCATCAATAGCTCTTGACCTGTGGCATGTACCTGGCCCTTTCATTTGCTAAACTGAACATAACTGAATTATGGTAACTCTCTCCAAGGTGTTCAGCTACAAGTAAGTCAAACACTTGGCCTGGTTCAGATCCATTGTGGCCTCTCCTCTTGTCGGCCTTTCAACACACTGTGTCAGGAAACCCTCCTGTACACATTGGACAAAAACTGATCCATCCAACGTACTAGAGTTATAGCATTTCTAGTCAATGTTAAGGAAGTTAAAGTCCCCATAATGACCACCCTGTCCCTTACACTTCTACCCAGAATATTTTTGCTAATCCTCTCTTCCCTGGAACTCTGTGGAAGCTGTAAAAATCTCCAGCAGTGTGACGTCTCCTCTCCTGTTTCTAACCTGAGCCCATACTACCTCAGTAGACGGGTCCTCAGCAAAAGTTCTCAGAGCCAGTGTTATACTCTCCTTGCCTAAAAAGGCCCCAACTCCTCCTCTTTTCCCACCTATAATAAATATGATGTCCCAATCCCATGTTCTGAAACATGCGCTGAGTAGATCAGCCTTCCCTGTAAAACCCATGGCACTGAAATAAATGTATTTTAGTTCTTCAGAATTACGATATACTCTGATTCTCTCATTTTAATTTTCTAACTGGCATGCTTTCATTATATTCAGAGCTTTCTCCATCCATTCTACAATTTACACTGCTACTTAGAGTACCTCCACTTGCCTTGTCTGTCAATATAAAGCCTGCCTTGATGGGGTGAGCAAAGTTCCCTGCTAAGATATCGGGGGCTTTCCCGTTTAGATTAAACCAATCGTTTTGGAACAGACCTTTTCTATTCCAATTTCCCAAAATCTCAATCCATCAACAACACAGCAGCTCTTCATGCCATTGGTTTTTCTCCTTTAACCTTTATTTCCCTTCCCCACCTGACTTTGTCATTGGGAACAAACCAGAAATTACTATTTTAAAGTTTTATTTTTAATCCTTTACATCATCTCTTTAATTCACTTCGGCTGTATTAATCTTTTCCCTAAAAATATATTTCATACCAACATATACGATAATTTGTGAATTCGAAATCACATCTTTAACAATATGCTTAAGACATTCTTAATCATAGCACCGGGAAACCAATAAACCATCCTAAATTTTCGCTCACTGCCACAGAATCTGCTGTTTATGCTGCTGACAGGAGAGACCCATGTCGCAATAATTATACAACATCTTCTCAAACGCTGCCTAACATAAGAATTTTCCAACAGTCCAATAACCGATGGCTCCTCCATTTTCCTCAGAGAGACTACCTCCTTCAACAGTTCCAAAAGCTGGACATTTGTTTGATAGTGCAATAGCCACCTGAGATTTTTGAACTACTTTCTTATCTGACCTGACAGTCACCCATCTATCTGACTGATTTTGCTGGATAAAAAAAACTTCCAGCCATCTCATTCTCTAACTTATATATATGGCCTTAATAATATTATGCCTATAAACAGAATTTATCATGACATTAAAATAGAAAATATATCCGTATACGTATCAAACATTTCCAATATTAATTAAATCAACCATTTGGAAAATGGATTCAATAAATAGATTCCTCTTCAATAAATTTCTCAAAGAAAAATCTCTACTCCAGAGCTGAATACATGTAGGACTCTCCAAAATAAAGGCACACCTTCCTATCTAAAAATTGTTTTTGAAACAAAAAAATACTTTTGCACTTAAAACAAAGAAGCCTTTTGAAACATATATATAGACTTTTCTAATTTGTTTTTGCATCCCCCCGCGACTTAAAAACTCATTAAAACAATGTTCGTTTGAAAAAAAAGTTTTGCTTTTTTGGTTTGTTTTTGAAAGTTAATAAAACAAAATTGAAAATAATCTTATATTCATAAACTATATGAACTATAATAAATGCAAAAAAAATCTTTAACTATGCTTGCAATCCCAGGAACAACTGTAAGATCCATACTGCTTTAAGATCATGTATTAAAACTTTTTTTTTTACAATTTAATGAAGAGTGGTCATATGTTCTAATAATATGTTCAAATGCAAGGTAGACTTGGCGATATGATTTGATCTCCTACCGTGTGTATATGTGCAGCATTTAATTAAATCTTTATCCTCATCTCTTCAGCTCTTTCAAGCAATCATATGAGCCTGTCTCCATCCTGCAGATGAAAAATTCATTCAGCTCTGAATATTCCAGGTCGGCATAAAATATAAATGTTGCAGAGGAAGTAGTCCAATATTAAACACATTCAAGCCTTATGAATAAAACATACAGAGAAGAATAACATAAAAGGAGAATTCAGCTCCATGTTCAAAAAAAATCTGTGGCTCTCTTATAAAGAGACCTCAACTGCATCATGCTGTAAATTCACCAAAACAGGAAGAACAAGAGACTGGAATTCTTAATTCTTCTTCGAACATCATCTGAAGAACAGGAGAAATACGACACGTTTTATCTGTGAGCATATAAATGAGGATGATGAAAATGTGAGGGATGGATTTTGGTGGGAATGATAAATAATGTTATGGATGACACAAAGATTAGGTGGGTGGTTTATGGTGAGGAGAAACATGTTAGTTTACAGGACGGTATAAATGTTTGTTCAGGTGGCTAGATCAATGGCTGATGAGATTTGACTGATAAATGTGAGGTGATACACTGCAGAAGTAATAAGACGACAGAGTACTCACTATGGTGAAAGATTGGATTTTTTTTAAAAGCAGAGGACGTTGAGAGGGGTTCCTGATTGACGTGTTTAAGAGCATGAGGTTTATGGACAGGTTGAACAGAGTGCGACTCTTCCACTTACTCGAATGATCAATAAGAAGGAGACCCAAATTTGAAGTGAAAGTGATCTCACCATTAATCTGGAAAGCTTACTTGCAGATTTATGTTGAATTTAGATTCCAGCATCACCCGTGGCGGTATTTGAACCCGAGTTCCCAGAACCCTATCTGGATCGTTGGATCAGCAGTTGGCAATAATACCACTGGGACATGACTTCTATCTTATCATAGACTTCTTTGTTAAGGTATGGATGACATTTTATTTTTTCAGAATTACTCTTCTACTCAGGAATTAACTTTATTTGATGTGTTTTTACTATCTTCCTAAGTATTTGCTACTGTTCTTCAAATATTCTGCCCTTCAATGTCTTTTTTTTCCTGAATCCACTCAGGACAATCCTTCCTCAATCCTGTAAAATTATCACTGTTTGCCACTAAAACTCTATTATATGATTCTGTCTTCAACGTTTGAACCTGAATGTGAAACTCCAGCATATTATGGGCACTCTTTTCAAGAGGATACTCTACTACAAGATGATTTATCACTCCTCCCTCATTATTCACACCAAATCTAAAAGACAGTTCTCTGTGTAGTTTCCGTGACTTGTTGTTCTAACAAACTATCCCTCATACATTCTGCGCATCGTTATTTGAGGCTACCCTTGCCAAGTTGATTAATTAAGCCAATATGCATACACAGATTGCTCACTCTTTTGCCCTTCTCACAAGCCATTGTTATTCCCTGGTTTTTGAAAGTATTTTTGGAGAATGGGGGTATTGTGGCATGAAATTACTCTGAGAAGCAGGTTTCTTTCCATGTGCTGTATTTGAACCCAAACTGATTTGTCATCTTGGTCCCTTGTGCTAATATCATTTCTTAATGCAGCCTTGATATCATTCTTAATCAATGCAGCAACTCAACCTGCTGTGCCTTCTTGTATGAGTAATGAGAACTCTTGGATATTTCACTTCCAACACTGACCTGCCTGTAACCACCTTCCTGTAATGCCCACCAGACCGTATTTTTTTTAACTCTGTTTGTGCTGTCAGTTCATTCATTTTTTTCCAAATATTCCATGCATTTTGGTACAAGGTATTTACATAAGTTCTCTTGGATTTGTTTATCTCCATGAATACTTTTGGCGCACTACACTTTCCACGCACTCCATTCATATTTTTTGATCTCTGAAAATAATGAACCTATCATTTCCACTCACATTTATAAAATTGCTATGATTATTTTCCTCAGCATGGTCATTAGACTGGCCCTGCCTGCCTATTCCATAAACTCTACTTTCTACTCACTTGTTCTCCTGCTGCTCTGGTTATCAGTCTCCTGCTTTATTCATTTAAATCCACCCGAGATGCATCAAACTTCCCTGTCAGGATGTTGGTGTTCCTCCAGATAAAATGGATCCTGTCCTTTTTAATAGATCTCACCTGCCCTGAACGAAATCCCACTGATCCATAAATCTGAACCCACTTTCCAGAAACAGGTCTACATCCAGACATTAATGTTTTCTATCTTCACCTTCGTTATCCCATTTCCACCTAGCACGAGGAGTAATCCCAAGATTACAACCCTGGATGTCCTGCTTTTCCACTCAGGCGAATCTCTCTGCACACTCCTTGCAGAATCTTGTCACGTTTCCTGACAATGTCATTGATACCAATGTGTACCACGGCCGCTGGCTGTTCACCCTCCCCTTCACTATGCCCTGAGCATGCTCGGAGACATCTCTGATCCTCGCACCAAAGTCACTTCTTATGAAGAACGCATCGAATCCTCGAATCGCTACATTGTGGAAAAAGGCCATTTGCCCAACATGCCCACACTGACCCTCCAAAGAGTAACCCACCCAGACCCATTTGCCTAATCTCATACTGTACTTTTACCTCTGAATAATGCACCTAACCTACACATCCCTGAAAACTATGAGCGTCATAATCTGGCTCGAGCCAGTCCCCGACCATATGTTGATTCTGCTTTTGCACCACAGATACTGCCACTAATTCTGAGTATTCCCAGCAACTTCTGGTTTTGTCACCAATGATGATCACATACTGATCAAAACTTATCCAACTCAGATTTGAAAAAAAAGAACGAATTTATTTTCTCAGTAGAAAACCAAATATTCGGTCGTTCAAGAATCACAGCAAATATCCATTAAATTATTTTTTGTTTGGTCCATGATTATTATTTATTCACTTTGCCAATCCATGAATAAAAGAGATTTTTGCATGTTTTGTGCATTATCTTTTGGGAGGTGTTAGAGAAGGGGGAGTGGGAACGGGGGATTGCCAGAAAGGTTAATTTCCCAATAAACATGGACTCACCTCGAGCAACAGGCCTCCATTGACAGCAGCGGTGAGAGTGAGGAGCGAAGTGGGAGAGGACGAAATGTGCGCCGGGAAGGTAAGTGATCTGACATATTTGGACAGCGATTGAACGACAGAACTACACGTGTAATGTCTCCCACCCCGAACTCCTCTAACCAAAACAAAAGAATTCTGTACTGTGTTGATTAGGTGCTTCTCTTTTATTTTAATCCTGTGATTGGTGAAAGAAAACCCTTTCCTTTTCCGTTTATCAAATTTCAGACCAAGTTAAGCTTTAGAGTAAAAGTGGCAGGAGATGTCAGAGCCATGTTATGCTCCAGTTGCTCAATGTGGGAGCTCAGGGATACAGCTGCTGTCCCTGTTCACGTGCAGGGACATCTCCCTGCACTCTCCTTGCAGGATCTTGTCACGTTTCCTGCCAATGTCATTGGCACCAATGTGTACCACAGCCACTGGCTGTTCAGCCTCCCCTTCAGTATGCCATGAGCATGCACGGAGACATCCCTGATCCTCGCACCAAAGGCACTTCTTATGAAGAACGCATAGACGGGATGATGGTTCTGGAGCTACGGATGGACTCACGTTGTAGCACTCACAATGCGGAGGAGGTTGTAGACAGCACATTCAGTGAACTGATCACATCTCTGATTAGGATTGCTGAAGGAGAAAGGGAATTGGTGACCAAAAGGCAGAGAACGAGCAGGAAGGCACTGCAGGTGTCCCCTGCAATCACCTCACTCCTTAGCAGGTACACTGTTTTGGATACTGTTGGGAAAGATGGATCACCAGGAGAAGACAGCAGTAGCCAGGTTAAAAGCACCATGTTTGGCTCTGCTGTTCAGAAGGGCGGGAAAAATACTGGAAGGACTAAGTCATACGGGATTCAATTGTAAAAGGAGTCGATAGGCATTTTTTTGTTCGAAGCCAAGACTCCCGAATGGTGTTTTGCCTTCCAGGTGCAAGGGACAGTCATGCCTCGGATCGACTGCAGAACATTCTGAAGGGGGAGGGTGAACATCTAGTTTTCATGGTGCATGTAGGCAATGATATAGTTTTAAAAAATCAGGATGAGGTCCTACGAACAGAATTTAGGGAGTTAGCAGTCAAGTTAAGAAGTAGGACCTCAGAGACTGTAATCTCAGGATTGTTATCAATGCCAGTGCTCGGTAGAGTAGAAATGAAAGAATAGGCAAGATGACTGCATTGCTTGTGAGAAGGTGCAGGAGGGAGGAGTTCTGATTTTTGGGATGTTGGGACTGGTTATCTGGGAGGTGGGACTATTACAAATTGGACAGTCTACACCTGTACTGGAATGGAACCAATGTCCTTCGGGGTACTTTTGCTAATGCTGCTTCGGAGGGTTTAAAGTAGTGCGGTAGAGGGATGGGCACCAAATAAAGAGGTTAGCCGACAGTAAGGACATAGCAACTGCAGCCTGTAAGGAAATAGATAAGCGTGAGTAAGGGGAAGAGTAGGCTGGAGTAGATGATAAACACAAAGGGACAGGTTGTCTGAGTTGCATTTCTTTTAATGCAAGAAGTGCAGTATGTGCAGATAAACACAGGGCTTGAGTTAGTGCCCAGGCGTTGATATTATTGCTATTACTGATACTTGGTGGAGGGAAGGGCATGACTGGCAAATAAATATCCCAGGATATCAATGCTTCAGGCGGGATAAAGGCGGGGGGGGGGGGGGCGTAAAAGGGGTATAGGAGTTGCATTACAGGTCAAAGAGAAGACCACATCTGTGCTGAAGGAGGGCACTATGGAGGACTCGAACAATGAGGCAATAAAGGCAGAGCTCAGAAATACGAAGGGTGCAGTAACAATGTTGGGGCTGTACTCCAGGCCTCCCAACAGTGAGCGTGAGATGAAAGTACAAATATGTAAACAGATATGGGAGCAACATGGTGGTGGTGTGAGGCGATTTTATTTTTGCAACATTGACTGGATTTTACTTAATATTAGAGGACTGGATGGAGCAGAATTTGTAAGGAGCAGCCAGGAGGGTTTTTTGAGCAGTATGTAAACAGTCCAACTCAGGAAAGGGCCATTTTTGTCCTGGTGCTGGGGAATGAATCTGGTCATGTGGTTGAAGTTTCAATTGACCATTACTTTGGGACTATTCATCACAATTCCATACGTTTTAGAAAACGCAAGGACAAAGACAAGCGTGGTCCTAAAGGAAGAGTGCTAAATTAAGGAAGGCCTGCTATACCAAAATTCAGCAGAAATTGGGAATATAGATTGGGAGTAGATGATTGAAGGTAAATCCACATTTAAAGAGAGGTTGATTAGAGTTGAGGTCGGATATGCTTCTGGGGAAATGAGGGGTAGGAATGGCAAGACAACAGTGTTGTAGTCTCACAGGTGAAACTGTGAGACTAGCTAAGAGGAAAAAGGAAGTGTGCATAAGATCTAGGCAATTGAAGACAGACAAAGCTTGGGAAGAATATAGGGAATGTAGGCCCAACCTGAGACAAGGAATTAAGAGGGCTAAAAAGGGTCATGAGATATATTTAGCAAACAAGGCTATGGAAAATCCCAAAGACTTGTATTCATATATAAGGAGCAAGAGGATAACTAGAGGAAGGGTTGGACCACTCAAGGACACAGGAGGAAAGTTATGCTTGGAGTCAGAGTAAATGGGTGAGATTATTAATGAGTACTTCATATCGGTATTCACCAAGGATAAATGTTGAGATTAGGTATGGATGCTTGATTACTCTAGGTCAAGTCGAAATAAGGAGAGAGGAAGTGTTGGTTGTTCTAAAAGGCATTAAGGTGGCCAAGTTCCCAGTTCCAGATGGGATCTATCCCAGGTTACTAACGGAAGGGAGAGAGGAAACAGGTAGGAGCATAACATATATCTTTACAGCATCTTTGAACACGGGTGAAATCCCGGAGAACTGGAAAATTGTTAATGGTGTTCCCTTGTTTATGAATGGTGACCCTGATGTTAGTGTCAGGGAATCTGCTTGAGAAAATACTGAAGGATAGGATGTATTTCCAGTTGGCAGAAAATGTGCTTATCAGTGATAGGCAACATAGTTTTGTGCAGGGAGTCACGTCTTGCCAACTGAACACAATTCTTTGAGGAAGTCACAAAGTTGTTTGTTGAGTGAAGGTCTGTAGATGCCATATACATGGACTTTAGTAAGGCGTTTGATAGGGCTCCCCATGGTAGGCAAATTGAGAAAGTGAAGTCGCACAGGGTCCCGGCTGTACTAGCTGGCTGATTGAGAAGTGGCTGGGCCACAGCTTATGGAGATTAGTAGTGAAAGGGAGTTTCTGAAAATGGAGACCTGTGCCCAGTGGTGTTCAACAGGGATCCGTGCTGGGACCACTGCTGTTTTCGATATACAGAAGTGATATGGACGAAGGTATAGATGGCCTGATTAGCAAGTTTGCAGATGACACGAAGATTGGTGGACTAGCAGATAGTGAAGGGGACTGTAAGAGAATAATGAACAATATAGATGGATTGCAGAGATGGCAGAGAAATGGTAGATGAAATTCAATGCGGGCAAATGTGAGGTGATGCAATTTGGAAGATCTAATTCAAGAGTGAAATATGCAGAAAATTGAAAAGTGCTGGGATAGATTGACGTTCAGAGATTTCTGGCTGTTCAGGTGCATTGTTCCCTGAAGATGCAACAGTGTGGTCAAGAGAGCATATCACATGCTTTCCTTCATTCAATGGGGTATTGAGTACAAGTGTTGGCAGGTATTGTTACAGATATATAAGTACTTGTGTTCCCCACATTTGGAATACTGCCTACAGACCTAGTTGACACATTACACAAAGAATGTGAATGCTATGGAGAGGGTGCAGAAGAGGTTTACTAGGTACGGTGGGTGCTCTCAATGACGAGCTTTTGAGTAGATCAGTGTTATTTTCATTAGAAAGATGGTGGTCGAGCGGGGTACCTGTGCGAGCTCTACAAAATCACGAGAGATATAGACAGGATGGAGAGCAAGATTCTTTTCCCCAGAGTGGGGGACTCAATTACTAGGGGTCACGAGTTCAAAGTAAGAGGGGAAAATTTTAGGGTAGATATGCGTGGGAGTTTCTTTATGCAGAGGGTGGTGCGGGTCTGGAACATGTTGCCAGCAGAGATGGTAGAGGCAGTCACGATAGCATCACTTAAGATGTATCTAGACAGATATCTGAATGGACAAGGAGCAAAGGGATACAGACTCTTAGAAGGCATGTGCCGGGTTTAAGTAGAGGATCTGGATTGGTGCGGCCTCGAGGGCCGAAGGGCCTGTTCTTATGCTGTAATTTTGTTTGTTCTTTGATATCAGACAACTTGGAATCTTTGTACATTTTCTCAGTCATATGGACATTTCACATTCTTTCATTTCACTCCAATTGCAAAGGATCATACATAACACATACATACACAAGTACACACCCAAAGACACAGACACACGTGCATACAAACATAACCAGATAGACACACACACACACACACACATGCAATGTATTACTTTGTCGAAGAATATCAAAAACATAATCAATAATTAGAATGATAACTGGAATTCAGGATATTGAAAGGATGAGAGAAATTGTCTTATTCTACTTGGAAATACCATTATCTCAAGTTACTAAGGTAAACATCACACAACATCAGGTTATATTCCAACAGGTTTATTTGGAAGCACTAGCTTTCAATTAGAAATAGATCTACCTGTTTGTAACAATGCAGTAAATTCATCAGGTGTTTGTGGAGTGTAAGATCGTAAGACACAAAATTTATAGCAAAATATTAGAGTGCCATGCAACTGAAATAGTATAATGAACAAACCTGGATTTTTAAGTTTTTCATCTTTAAGAATGGGTTGCAGTTTTCAGTTCATTAATATGTAAATCCCAGAACATCATTTAAGTCATCTTCTCAAGATAACTTAAGGTTTTACAACAAAAAGTGACATCTCAGCGCAGACAATGCATCAAAGATGTAAGGTCAGAGTCTGTCTGTGTCCCAGTCTTGAGTTAGACTGGTTCTTTTCTAAAGTGAAATTAACAAAACATTTAATGACAGCCTTCCAATAGTCAAAAGAAAATTGTTGAGTTCCATCAGCTATGGGAACTAACAAGATCAGCGAACTCCACTCCACTCTGCCTCGGTTCGATGATGTCTTCATTGAATATCACATTCACTTCCTGCTGGACCTGTTGGGCTTTGAAAGTATTAAACCAGTAAAGATATTGTTTTATTGGAACAGCATTTCCTACTTCCACCTCATGCACACTGGTATTAGTCCTCCCATTATATTCCTGCATATGTCCTCATAATGCTGCAACAAACCTTGCATCTGTGTTCTTTGCTCCTGAGACAGAGAACTAATTCTCCCACTCCATTCATTAACGAGTTCCTCATTATTTAACGTACTTTGAGGCACATCAAATTCCATTACATCTGGATCTGATTTCTCATTCGGCAGAGCAATAACTAACACCTGCTTCTCCAATTCTCTGTCTTTGTTATGGTAAGGTTTAAACATATTCAGATGGCATGCCCAATACAGCTTATTTTCTGTCCAACATCTTTATCAGATAGTTTGCCTGGCTCAAGTTTTTCTCAATTTGTTAGGAACCACTAAACCTGCCTTTGAATGTATCTCCTACTATTGGTAACAATACCAATACATCATCTCCTTGGGAAAACGTCTGAATTTTATAGTTTCTATCTGCCAGCTACTTCATTCTGTGCTGTGCCCTATTCAGGTGCTGTTTAGTTACCTCACCTTCCTGATTTAGTTTTTCCATCACCACTGCTATATAATCCAAGTGTGAGATCTCTGACTTCGATCCAATCATTTTTTTTTAGTTTCAAAGGCACTCTCACTTGCTGTCCAAATATTAACTCATAGATAGTAAACTGATTAGATTCATTTGGGAAATCTCTCATAGCAATCCATACAAGTTTGATACCTTGATACAAATTATTCATTGTATCCTGGAATTCATATTGTCTTCAAGGTCAATGCCACCTTTCCATGGTTCCCTGGGATTTTGGATGGTACGGACTTGATTTAAAGTGTTGCAGATTAGAGTCGTGCTGGAAAAGCACAGCAGTTCATGCAGCATCCCAGAGCAGGAAAATTGACGTTTCGGGCTAAAGCTTATCATCAGGATTCCTGATGAAGGGCTTTTGCCCAAAACGTCGATTTTCCTGCTCCTCGGATGCTGCCTGAACTGCTGTGCTTTTCCAGCACCACTCTAATCTAGAATCTGGTTTCCAGCATCTGCAGTCCTTCTTTTCCGTAGTTTAAAGTGCTGCATGTTATCCAAGACTTCCTTAAAAATCTCAGCAGTATAATGGGAACATTCTCCTGATTGAATCTCTCCAGGTACTGGAATGGTGGTGCTGGAAGGACACAGCAGTTCAGGCAGCATCCAAGGAGCAGTACAATCGACATTTCGGGCAAATGCCCTTCATCAGGAATACAGGCAGAGAGCCTGAAGGGTGGAGAGATAAGTTAGAGGAGGATGAGGGTAGGGAGAAAGTAGCATAGAGTATAATAGGTGAGTGGGGGAGGGAATGAAGGTAATTGATCGGGGTGGAGGGTGGAGTGGACAGGTGGAAAAGAAAATAGGCAGGTCAGACAAGCCATGGGGGCAGTGTTGAGTTGCAAGTTTAGAACTGGGGTGAGGTGGGGGAAAGAGAAATGAGGAAACTGTTGAAGTCCACATTGATGCCCTGAGGTTGACGTTTTCCGTGGCGAAAGATGAGTCTGGTGGTGAGGGACCGGTGTTGAAGGAGGACCAGGACCTCCATGTCCTCGGCAGAAGGGAGGGGGAGGTGAAATGTTGGGCCACAGGGCGGTGTGGTTGGTAAGTGCGGGTGTTCCAGAGATGCTCCCTAAAGCGCTCTGCTAGGAGGCGTCCAGTCTCCCCAGTGTAGAGGAGACCGCATCGGGAGCAACGAATTACAATAAATTATATTGCTAAATGTGCAGGGAAACTTTGTTGGATATGTAAGGCTCCTTCAGGGCCTTGGATGGAGGTGAGGGAGGAGGTGTGAGCGCAGATTTTGCAATTCTTGCAGTGGCAGGGGAAGGTTCCAGGATGGGAGGGTGGGTTGTAGTGGGGCGTGGACCTGACCAGGTAGTCACGGAGGGAATGGTCTTTGTGGAAGACGGAAAGGCGTGGGGAGGGAAATATATCCCTGGTGGTGGGGTCTGTTTGGAGGTGGCGGAAATATCGGCGGATGATTTGGTTTATCCGAAGATCAGGTCCACATTCTTGTGCATGCCAGGCCAATGGAAGTGCTTTTGTACATTAGCCTGAGTCCTCCTTACACCTAGGTGACCTCCTTCTGGTAATTCATTTTCTACCCATAACACTTGCTGTCTTTATGCTGCAGGCAACACAATCTGGTGCACCTCGGCCCATTTCTCCTCTGCACTAACTTGCTGGGGTCTCCACTTTTGTTTTAGGCTTCTATCCTTAAGATAATAACCCTCAGGAATATATTCTGATTCCTTTTCTGAGTTTGTATCATAATAAATGTCTTCTCATCTTTCTGTTGCAATTCTCTTAGCCTTTCTGGACTAAACGCTTCTGTCATACCCACTGCCTGTGAAGGGTTTTCCTGTACCATTACATCATACAGGGTGTCAGCTAACTGAACCTCAACTTCTTCGTTTTTCCTTCTTGCTGTAACTTAAGACAGTGGCTTCTTATTATGATACAGCCTGGAAAGCTTCCATGGCATTCTTCTTGTAACTCCTTAGTTCCCTTATCTTCCGTTGGCTTCTCCACTACAAGGGGTGTCACGCCCACCTTGGATCCTGCTAAATAATTCCCAAGAACAAATTGTATTCCTGAAACTGACATTCTGTCAATCACTCAACAGTTAATTCCCCAGTCTTGATTTGGGTCTTCAACCTGATCTTCCACAAGGGCACGCTAACTTTCTGCCTGTTTATTCAACAAATTATTACATTCTTGGATAACATGTCAGAAAGGGTTATAATAATTTCATCTCTTACGATCAGAGACTGACCACATCCCATACCTCATGAAATAATAACTTATTTCCAGTCTCTTCCTGATCTTTCTGTCTAAACTTTTCCCACAGCAACTAACTCAATATCCCACCCCTGCCAAGGCTGTGCACTCTTCTGCAGCTCCTCAGCTTTTCTTTGGGTCTCCTTTACTACTTTCCCTAATACGATTGGATTAGCCTCTTGTCCCACATATTTTCCCACAATGTCATTCTTCCATGACCAGCACTGTGACTTCACGTGTCCCATCTTACCACATCAGAGGTCTTTTACTTTCTTGGAATTCTTTTTATCACCAACGGAGAACTATTCCCAGTGTGCTAGACTCTTTGTTTTATAGTGAAGGATCTCCCTTGCTTCCAATCTCTTTCCCTCTCACGGTTGAAATTCGTGTCAGAAACTAAATTTCCCGTCATGCATCAATGCACATTTCTCGGTCATCTCTGCTGCGCTTCTCACTTCGTGAAGCTTCTGTTCATCACATAAGTTCTCTGGAAATGAGTTTATGAACCCCTCCAGCAGAATAAACTTTCCTGACTTCATTTCCATCCTCTGAACTTGATTTTCCTGACTAATTTGCAACTACTGAAGTTCACACTTTCTCTCCCTTTCTCTTTCTCCTTCATCTCTCTCTCTCTGCTCAGTTAAGAAACGTCTCTCCTTTTATCTCTCACTTTTCAGTCTTTTACTCCCTCTCTTCTCAGTCTCCTTCTCTCTCTCTTGCTCTGTTCTTTCTTCTCTCTATCTTGTTGCTCAGCTAATATCCTTCTGTCCCTTTCTTTTTCTTCTCATTCCGTTTGGCTCATACACAGTTTACGTTTTTCTAACTCTGCTGCACTTCTGTTTCTCTGATTTTCCTCAGTGTGTGATCAAGTCCATTTCAGTTTCCTTATGTCCCTGGGTAAAACCAATTCTAATCTGTTTGCTAATTCCAAAAGAATATCCTTCCTCTGTCCTTGTAACCTTCCTTGTCAAAGTTGGGAAGCAACTTCAAACCTCAGAACCTCTTCATCAAAGTTAAGAGCCATTTCCCTCTCTTTTAATTTAACCGACCAATTGTTTCATCTACGTTTTATTTAAAGATCCTGCTAAATATTACGACACTAATCACCAAGTGTTTAAATCTGCTGGGATCTTTGGTACCCCAATTCTGTTCAAACCTGTCCAAATCCCAGACAAGCCTTCAATGTGTTAAAATGCAGAGGTCGAACCCCTACGAAATAAAGCTAAACATACAGAAATGCTTGCCACAACTTGTCATCTGTTCGAAGTATGAGGGACTAAGAGGGAACACATAATTGCCACCACTTAAAGAAAAGTAGAAATTTTCTTTCTGAACAAAACTATTGAGAAACTGAACCTTACTTCCCTTAACTGAGAACAACCCTATTGACATGCTGTTCCAATAACATACAATAAACATTGCATTAACTTACTCACATGTCTACACAGTCTCTGCCTTCTCTGCTGTAATCAATCTCTTACCCACTGATTTCACTAGGTCGTCTTATTTCTTTTTACTAAGGGAAAGTGAGAACTGCAGTTGCTGGAGATTAGAGTCATGAGTGTTGTGCTGATGAAGGGCTTTTGCCCGAAATGTTGATTCTCCTGCTTCTCAGATGCTACCTGATCTGCTGTGCTTTTCCAGCACCACCCTCTCGACTTATTTCTTTTTACTCCGAATGTGTTTTACAGCAAAAGGTATCTTTTTGATAGACTGCTTTCTGAATTCTTTGAGAGCAAGATTTTAGGTAGGCACTTAGCTCTTCGACTCTACAGCAGTTGCTCTGTTATTCAGTGGCAGCAGCTCTGAACAATTTTGAAAATGCCCACACTTTTTTACCCCCATCATTGTTTTCTGTCACTGATCTGATGTCATCAAAACAATAAATTCAAACTTGATTGGATTTTAGTATCCCAGGCATAGCTTAAACCTTTTGGTTAAATTTGGTTTGTTGTCAAAAGAGCAACCAAAACTCAGGTATCCATTTAACAACCAATTGTTGAATGCATCCATTTTGTAACAGCTCATCTCCCAGCCCTTCCATTTGGGCAGGTACACCTGCAATTTGAGTTTACTTCAATATTCACAAAACAATGTGCATTGTAAATTGGATATACGTGCTTTGGCTTCATAACAAATACCATTTAATAGCACAAATCATTAACAAAGATTAATATTCGAAGTGCATATTGAATTAGTGTCATTCTTAAATTGTTTGCAATTAGCTAAAGCTCATACATTTCAGTGGGAAATTAAATTGGTTAATTATATTTTAATTCATAACAACACTCAATCGATTTGATTGTTGAATTGTTTGCTCACTGTGAATGGATTAGAGGCAAACAACTTTTGAAATGTTACTGTGAGAATGTATTCATTTGAATACTGACGTTTAATATTTAATTGGGATTGTACAAAAATGAGGCAAATATTCTCTGTTCAATATAAAATAACATGTAGTTTTATTTTATTTTTGTATCATAAAGTGTTGTAATGAGTTTATATTTTAGTTTCAAATATATAGTAACAATGTAGTTGCTCTCAGAGATAATGCACGCATAGTTATGGGAAATAGTCGGAGTTCACATGGTATTGTTAGCCCCAATTTGCAAAACACAGGAGATAGTTTACTATTGTTCATACCGGGAAACTCATCACTTGCAATCACGACCTACATAATTAATAGATTCCGAAGGATCTGAATTTAGGCATAGTGCTACTGGAGCTCACAGCTGTCTGTAATACTGTGTGACACACTGGCCTATTCCTCAACCTGTCCAGAGACAACCTGGGTGAGGGCAGTTATTCAAACATACTTTCACAAAAACAATCATTTGCAGCCCACCCTGTGCAGATGAAAACTAACCAATAGCCTATCGCTGGTCTTAGTGTAGACACACATGCTGTCCACATTAGGTACCAATGACTGACAGCAAACAGATTTTACAAATTCATCTTCAGTCTCAGCCTGTTCCAGGGAGCAGATATATGGGTAGGTCTTGCCAGAACACACCGCACAAGCCACTTGACAGCATTTGGCTTTCCTCCTAGATTCCAGATATTTGCACGCTGCACCAGATGCAGGATGAAGAAATTCACAATTTGACTGTCTCCTGTAGCACACTGTGTCTCACAGTGAACATTCTAAAGCCATAAGCAGTATATGTCACCTTCACACTCACCAGTGTCAAAATAAAATTGAATTTCTGTGTAGATGGCCAGAGATTAATAAAAGGTTCACCCAACCTGCTTTTGAGTGGGTTTCGATCGAGATCAATCCTGCAGAGTGCATCTGAGGGAACCAGCAGCGAACGCCAAGCCAAGAACCACTTTAATATCTGAACTGTGTGGATTTTGTCTGATGTATGTCACCACACACACATTGTACTGACACTCAGTTGAATGTAACAATAGGCATCATAAGTGGAAGTCTCGACCTAACACCACTCCCCAGCTTCCTCACCTCACTCCCTCCCCTTTCCCCAATTGATGAGAATCCACTACCTGGGAGAAACAGTCTGTGCTTCATCTCAGGTGGTCTACTCCATAATGGCCTGTTCAACCCACTCACTGACTTTACATTTCAGGGCTACATGTGGTGCTGACTTCCTGAGCCAATATGACTCCCAATATCCTGGGGATCATGGAATGGAAAACATACGAAGGCAATAACCATTTTCTGTGAGATACTCCACATGATGAGAGGCAGATTTGATCTACCAGAGGGAGAGTGATTAATGTTCACAAAGGGTCAGCACAATCCGGTACCCTGCACACTCCAGCAGCATCGCTGGGAACACATGCACTTGTGGAGGGACCTAATCAACATTTCCTAGTGCACCCCTGCACACTGAGTGGGGAATTAATCACCAAAAAACTCATGGTGCGTGGAGGTGATCGCTCAGTTCGGGAAAGTAGCATTTGATGCATCAATCTAAAACAAATGATTCAACAAATATTGCTTCTTACAGTCTTAGATTTACAGTTTTGGTTCGTAGATTGGGTAGCCTGATTAAAAAATATGGTTATAGAACTCCGAAGTACAGATGAGGTACAGACTGTTCCTGGTATTATACTCCAGGCTGGATGTCCTTTACCTTGGTGCTAGGATTATTACGTCAGACAGATGTGATAAGGGAATAGATTGACACGTGAAATTGTGACATTTTTTGACATAATAGATGTGATTGAAGGAGGTCAGGATTGGCAACTCTGTATTCTGTAGCATAGGAACTATAGGCAGGAGATGCTGTTGTTTTGTTAATTAAGGAATCAATTACTGCTGTAAAGAGGGACATTATCTTGGACGGGCGTTCAACTGAGGCTTCAAGGATTGCGATTAGAATAAAAAGATGACAGATACTTGCTATGGTCATATTAAAGATTGCCAGTTAGAAAAAATACATGAGCCAATGCGTAACCAATCGCTGTAGTGTATTAAAAAAACAATAAGAGTGCAATTTTATTTATATTTTTGCAATATGTAACATTTATTGGGGCAGTCACATGCTTTTAAGAGGGGACAAATACTTTGAAATTTATTGCTGAGACCTTCTTGTATCAGCATGTGGAAGATACAAGTGATGGTTCAGTTCTGGACCCAATCTAATCTAGTCCCACTTGCCAGCACCTGGCCCATATCCGTCCAAACCCTTCCTAATCATATGTACATCCAGATGCCTTTTAAATGGTGGAATTCTAATTCTAGGTAAAGCTGTAGCTGAACAGCATGGAGTGGGGAGTGGTGTTCATGCTCAAAATGGAGTTGATGAGAGTATGGGCCCGATATTTTACAATCTAAGATCCAATGAAGGATAACGAGCCCACAGAACCTTCAACATCTACAAATATTCAGAGCTTAATAACAAAGTAAAGACAAGCTTAAAGCAGCTATAAAGTAAGCAGATCAATGCTATCCCTACAAGAATGCAGAAAGTGTAACACTGAACTTAAGGAAATACATCTCAATTCCATGGGTTTCACTTGATGAATACCCTGGCTTTCTTTCCCTCACATTATTGTGGGTGTCCCTGCACCAAACTGACTGCAAATGCTCCAGTAGGCAGCGCACCGCCACCTTGTCCAGAACAAACATCTATGTGTAATAAATGAAGGCCCAGCCAGAAATGTTTGATATCTATAGCTGAATAATACACTAATGTTTCACAGCTCGCAATCTGGGTTTCACTTTAAGAATAAATTTGGTCTATATTCTTGAGTGTCAGGAAATGGATACCTGATTTGATTGAAATTTAAAAGATTCTGAATTGCAAGGGTTTGATTAGGCAGATGCTGAAAAATTATTTCTGTGGATCAGGGAGTCCAAAACATGATAACAGAGTCTTGGGATAACGGGCAATTTATTTGGGTCTGAGAAGGATGTGAAATCATTTCAATCAAAGGGTCTCAGAGTGTTTAGTATTCACCATCTTAAGAATTGTGGATGCACTGTGAATGAAAACAGTGAAAAGTTCACAGAGATAAGGAGGAGCTCAGGGTTAGAGGAGCTGACAGAAATAGAGAGGTATAGCTGCAGGAGAATGCTACAGATATAGGGAAGCTGTAACAAAACAGAGAGATTGCCAGGATAGTGATGGGTTTATGGGCTGGATGTTAGAGAAGGCTGTAGGTGCTGGAAGAGTTTACAACAATAGGGAGGCCTGGAGGAGCTTGAACTGTTTATAGCGATGGGGACCCCAGTTAGAAGAAAGGCAGGAGCTATTGTGTAACCAATCATTGCAAATTCAAGGGTGGGTGCCTGTCCTGTGGAGCAACGTACGAGCTGGAGGACTCCTCAGTGACAGGAAGAGGTGAAGATGCTGGAGATCAGTTGGGGTGGAGGAGTGTAAATATTACAGAGATAGGGAGGTGTGTAGTGGCTGGAGGAGATTACAGAGATAGGCAGCGTTGTTGGGGCTGGACGAGATTTCAGAGATAGGGAGAACTGGACCGAGCTGGAGGATGTAACAGAGATGGGAAATGTGTAGGGTCTAGCTTAGGTTACACAGATTGGGAGATCCGTAGGGTTGGTAGGAGCGTACAGAGAGAGGCAGGTGTATTTTGGATGGAGTAACATTTTTGCCTTCAGGGATGTGGTTGATGGAAATCAGAATTGACAACTTAATATTCTTGGGTACCGGAGCTATAGACCGGACATGATTTGGTTTTATTAATTAAGGAGTCAATTACGGCAGTAAAGAGGGACGATATTGTGGAAGGGCCTTCAACTGAGGCTTCGTGGATAGAGACTGGATTAAAAAGATGACAGATACATTGCTAGGGTCATATTAAGACGCCCAGTTAGATGAAAATACAGGAGCTATTGTGTAACCAATCACTGTCGTGTATAAAACAGTAAGAGGGTAATTCTATTTATGCTTTTCAATATCCAATATTTATTGGGGTAGTCATGAGCTTTTAAGAGGGGACAAATATGTTGATCTTTATTGCTGAGCGCTTCTCATATCAACGGGCGGAAAATGCAACCAGGGATAATGCATTGCTGGGCCTTATTATGGAGAATGAAGCCAATCATATCCTAGAGAAGAATTGGAAGAGAAGGTGAAGACCAACGACCATAACATCATTTATTTTAAGCTTCTTAAGGAAAAGGGGAAAAAAAAGTATTCTAAATACAAAATTTTTGGATTGGGGGAGACAGAGTTTATTATAAAACAGGATCTGGCCAAAGTAGTCTGGGGACATTTACTTCTGGTAACGCTGTCATCGAATAGCGTGGAGCAAGGAGGAGTGTCCATGCTCAAAATGGAATTGAAGAGAGTATGGTCCCAATATGTTACAATCTAAGATCAAGCTTAGGAAAACAAGCCCAGAGACACTCCGACGTCTACAAATAATCAGAGCTGAATAACAAAGTAAAAAGTAGTTTAAAGCAGCTATAATGTGAGCAGATCAATGGAATCCCTATAAGAATGTAGAAAGTGCAACGCTGAAGTTAAGTAAGTCAGTAGAAGAGAATAAAGGAGGTGTGATAAAACATTAGCAGGTAGGATTAGCAAGAAACCCAAGATATTCTATCCACATATCGGGGGAAGAGAATAACAAGGGAAAGAACGGGGAATATGAGGGATCAAGGAGGCAGCCTGTGCACACAGCCAGAAAATACGTGAAACACGTATTTCATATCTGTCTTCACTTGGGCGAAGGAGTTCCTGGATTCAGAGAGAGTGACCGTGTGAGCCTTTAACAGATTGATAGTGACCGGAAGGAAGAACTGGAAGTTTTGACAGAGTAAAGAGTGGACAAATCCCCAGATCTGTATCTTAAGGTGATATGAAAGAAGAGGGAGAACATAACAGGCTCTGAGTTTTACTTATTTATTGTGCTTTTGAACAGAGTAGAGGCGCGATGGAGAGGTCGGCATCTAATGTCGGTTCAACAAAGTGAGCTAGAAATAAACAATGGAAGTAAACAACGGAATCTAATCAGTATTCTATAACTTCCAATGAAAATAATTTTCATTCCTTGAAACACCAGGGAACACAGGCCAAGTTTCTCAGGGACCTCTTTGATAGCATTGTCCTTGGTAGAAGCCGATTGAACCTTCCCTTTCCTCTCTCTATAGCAATAAAATTTTCACTGAGAGAAAGAACCAAAACTGCACAGAGTCCTCCTTGTGCAGTCTGGCCAAGCTCCAATTCAACTGAAGCAAGACATCTCTCCTCTTGTGCTGACATTATCTGACAACAAAGGTTCTCATTCCACTGTCTTTCCAAATAGCCTGCTGCACCTGTAAGTTAGACGTCATCAGTACATAGACAAGGACACTTTGTGTTTTATTTATATCTGTACTTTTCAACGTTTTACAATTTATGAAATATAATGTCTATTAATTTTTCCAATAAAGTGGATAACCACGTTTCTGCACCATATGTCATGTGCAATGACGTTGCCCATGTGGAGGCTCGTTCAGTTTTACTAAATATTTGTATCTTCCTCACAGCACACATTCCCACACAAAAATTAACTGTAAATCCTTCACTCTGTTTCCTGTCTTTTCAAGAATAGTTAATCCATCCGAGTATATTCATAATTATAGTTTCGTTCGAGTGAAGGAGGCCCATAGTGTTCTCACTGGCCCTTCAAATGAGCATTATTACCTCCACCCAATTTCCCACTTTTACTATTCAACTTTCTTGACACATGCCAAACACAATCTATATCTTTTATTTCTTACTTTGAAAAGCTGAAGACCTGTCTTTGTTGAAGAAACTATTCACAACGGAAGCAAAGGCAATGAGTGAAGGGCATTACCCATCATTCAATTGTCCCTCAACAGATTTCTGCAGTCAACACTGAGTTGACACGATTCAGGTTATCCACTCAACACCCATCTTGTTAACTGTTTTCGTTGGTATTGTTTCGTTCTTTGTTTACACCTGAACACCTGAGATAGAAACCCTTTTGCAAAGGAAGGGTCATGACAGATTTGGTCCAAAGGCAGGTAATAGGAGTTATGTAACAAATCAGTTATATTCTCCTTAAATTACAGAACAGGTGCAAGGCGCTCAACAACCTCATTCTGCCCTGATCGTATTGTGCTCCACATTGCAATCGCATGGTGATCATGCATTCAATTACAAACTCATTTCAGCAGATAAATGTTCAATTAAATTGCATGGAGTCACTGATTTTAACAAATTGAAGTAATCGATTGCTACAACATCCACAACATTCACTATTTCCACTATCAACTCTCAATGGAAGCAGTGTGTTACAGATACAAGGTACATTGCAGACATTTATCAAAGTCCATTCGACAGCACCTTTCAAGCCTTGATCATCTGAAGTAGTAAGAGCAACAGATCTACGGAAACACTAACAGTAATATAATAGGCATTATATTTCATGATATCACTGCAAGTTGCACATAAAGTCAATGACCATCCTGACTGGGAAATATATCTCAGTCTCGCGGGTGTCACTTGATGAATATCCTGCCTTTCATTTCCTAACATTATTGTGGGTGACCCTGCTGCATGGACAGCACACAACCACCTTGTCTTGAACAACAGTGTATGTGCAATAAATGATGGCCCACCCAGCAATGTCTGATACCTATTCATAAATAATACACAAATGTTTCACTGTTTAGCATCTGAATGTCCCTTGCTGCATTTGTGAATAGATTTAATCGATATTCTAGAGTCCCAGGAAACTGAGAAGTGATTTGTTTGAGGTGGGTTCAGGAGGGTGTTATAGATGTGCGTAAGCTGCAATAGAACAGAGAGATTACCGAGATAGGGACGGGTGTATGTGCTGGAAGACTTTACAAAATTAGAGAAGGCTTTAGGGCCTCCTCTATATTGGTGAGACAGGCCGCTTACTTGCGGAACGCTTCAGAGAACACCTCTGGGCCGCCCGAACCAACCAACCCAATCACCCCGTGGCTCAACACTTTAACTCCCCGTCCCACTCCACCGAGGACATGCAGGTCCTTGGACTCCTCCACCGGCAGAACACAACTACACGACGGCTGGAGGAGGAGCGCCTCATCTTCCGCCTGGGAACCCTCCAACCACAAGGTATGAATTCAGATTTCTCCAGCTTCCTCATTTCCCCTCCCCCCACCTTGTCTCAGTCGGTTCCCTCAACTCAGCACCGCCCTCCTAACCTGCAATCCTCTTCCTGACCTCTCCGCCCCCACCCCACTCCGGCCTATCACCCTCACCTTGACCTCCTTCCACCTATCCCACCTCCATCGCCCCTCCCCCTAGTCCCTCCTCCCTACCTTTTATCTCAGCCTGCTTGGCTCTCTCTCTCTTATTCCTGATGAAGGGCTTATGCTCGAAACGTCGAATTCTCTATTCCTGAGATGCTGCCTAACCTGCTGTGCTTTGACCAGCAACACATTTGCAGCTTTTTACTCGACAATTGTTCATCAAATATCTCGCACCTCATTCTTCTCTATAATATTCTCCTTTCCCTCAGCGAAAACGAATGCGAAATGTTCGTTTAGCACCTCTCCGATCTCCACAGAATCCATACTCAACTTCCCACATCTGTCTTTGACTGGCTCTATTCCTACCCTAGTCATTATTTTCTTCCTAACGGACCTATACAAAGCTTTAGGATTCTCCTTTATTCGACCTGCTAAAGAATATTAATGTCCTCTCTTTGCTCTTCTTAACTCTTTCTTTAAATCCTTCCTAGCTAATCTGAAATTCTCCATCGTCTCATCGTCTCATAAGAATCCTTGTTCTTCTTAACAACAGATGTAATTTCTGTAGTCAGCCACGGTTCCCTTACATTATCACTTCCTCCCTGCCTGATAGGGGCATGCTATTCAATGACACACAATGTCTGTTCTTTAAACCAGCTTTACATTTCGATTATCCCCATTCCCTGTATTCCCATTCTATGCATCATAAGTCCTGCCTAATTGTGTCACAATTGCCCTTCCCCCATTGATAACACTTGGCCTGTGGCATGCACCTACCACTTTCCATCAATAAACTACATGTGTTTATGGAGGTTAAATACATAATAAAAGGTAGAGGTACGAGATAATGCCAGAATTATGGGATGGTATGGAAATGTTGGAGGAGGTTACAGAGATCATGTGAGTCTAGTGGTTGGATGAGGTTTAAAAAGGTCGGGAGTGGGGCGTGAAGGAGTTGGAAAGTATTAGAGAGATGGAGATTGGTGTTGGATTTGAAGGAGGTTAGAGAGATAGGGAGGTGTGTACGCTTTGGAGGTGATTAGAGAGAGATAGAGAGGGATCTGGATTTAGAGTAGGTTGCAGCAATAGGGAGGGGAGAAGGAGGTGGAGAGTATTGGAGAGATAGGGAGGTGTATCGTGTTTGGAGTAGGTCAGAGAGATAGGGAGGGTATAGGGTTTGGACAAGTTGAGAGAGGTAAGGAGGGGAGTCGGCTTTGGAGAAGGTTAGAGAGACAGGATTGGGTGTAAGATTTCGAAGATATCAGAGAGATAGGCAGGGGTGCAGGGTTTGGAGGATGTTAGCGTGTTGGGAGGGACCTCTGTTTTGAGGAGGTAAGAGAGCCAGGGAGTGGAATAGGGTTTGGACGAGTTTAGAGAGAAAAGGAAGGATCTGGGTTTGGAGGAGATTGCAGAGATAGGGATTGTTATGGGGGCTGGAGTAGGTGAGAGAGATAGGGAGGAGTGTTGGATTTGGAGGAAGTTACAGAAGTAGGGAGGTGTGGCATTTGGAGGAGTTTAGATGTGGGGATAGAGTAAGGTTTGGAGGAGGTTACAGAAATAGGAGGGTTATGGGGATGGAATAGGCTAGAGAGACTGGGAGGGGTTTAAGGTTTGGAGGTATTTAGTGAGCTAGTGAGGGGTGTAGGGTTTGGAAGACGTTACAAATATAGGGAGGGGTATAGAGTTTGGAGGAATTTAAAGAGATAGGGAGGAGGAAGATTCAGCAGATATTTACAGTGATAGATTGGTTGATGAATGGACAGACAAGGGACAGAGAATAATTGAAGGACTGAGACCTTGGAGTGTCCAATCAGGAGAGTCAAAGAGTCAGTGTCACACACAGGAGAAGCCCTTCTGTTGACAGTAATAAAAATAAAAGGCACTGTAGACCCTGCAAACTCCTCTGTCCGAATGCATTGGAGCTTATGCCAGAATTGAGAGACATAACAATGCCTCTTGTGGTCAGATCAAACACTGACACAGAAACCTCCTGCTGACTCCCCTGCCTCAGCCTCACGGTGTCAGATGAAACACTCACACAGAAACTTCCTGCTGACTCCCCTCCCCAGCCTCACGGTGTCAGATCAAACACTGACACAGAAACCTCCTCCTGTCTCCATCCCTCAGCCTCACGGTGTCAGATCAAACACTGACACAGAAACCTCCTGCTGCCCTCTCACCCTCAGCCTCACGGTGTCAGATCAGACACTAACACGGAAAACTCCTGCTGCCCTCCCCTCCCTCAGCCTCACGGGGTCAGATCAAACACTGACACAGAAACCTCCTGCTGACCCCCCTCCCTCTGCCTCACGGTGTCAGATCAAACACTGACACAGAAACCTCCTGTTGACTCCCCTCCCTCAGCCTCACGGTGTCAGATCAAACACTGACACGGAAACCTCCTGCTGACTCCCCTCCCTCAGCCTCAGGGGTCAGATAAAACACTGACATGGAAACCTCCTGCTGACTCTCCTGCCTGAGCTGGTGAATCAGTGTCCCTCTACATTGAGCAACACTTGGAGAAAGCACTGAGAGACTGACAGAGCTGGCAGATGTATACTGGGTGGACCCTTTCATAACCACCACCAAGAGCAGCGTTGCTGATCGAGGTGGTCGGGTTCAAAAGGACACAACTGCTTCACTGCGTGTGCACCGGGTCAGGGGAAACGACTGATAGGGAGAAACATCCTTGACCTCACCATCACCAACCTACTGGTTGCAGACACATTGTTCAATGACCGTATTGGGAACGGTGACTACCGCACACAGTATTTATGGAGACATTTTCCAATTTCACATTGTGAAGACCCCTGTGTATATGTGACACCATCACTGTGCTCAACAGGGCAAATTTTCAATAGATTTTTGAGCTTTGCACTGGCCTGTGTGAGGTGGTTTGGGTATTTACCAACAGCAGCAGAATTGTACTCCAGTATAATTTTCACTATCACTGCCTGGCGTATGCTCCACTTTCTCCTAACCATCAAGCCAGGGATACAGCCTTGTTAAATGGAGAAAACAGGAAGGCCTGACTGTAGTAGCTCCACATACACCACAGAATGAGATAAAGTTACTAAATTGGACCACTTACTCACCACATGGTATAAACAGCAAATGAGTCACAGATCTAACCAATGAATCAGACCTAATCTCTACAATCCGGGTGAGTGGTTGTGGACAATCACACAACTCACTGGAGGAGAAGAATCCACCAATATCACGTTCCTGAATGATGGAAGGGCAGAGCACAACAATAGAAATCTAAGGCTGAAACATTCACAGCAATGTTCAGACAGAAATATCGATGGGATGATCTATTTTAGTCTCCTCCAGATGCCAGTCTTCAGCTAATCCGATTTACTTTGTGTGGTATTTACAAACAGCTGGAGAGATTGAAGAATGCAAAGGCTGTGGGCCATGATAACATTCCATTTAGGCTGTTCCTGATGGGATACAGCACTGGGACCTACCTGACAATGTGGGAAAATATCCGGGTGTGTTCTGTACACACACAGACAAAACATCGGGCAATCAGTGACTACCCTATTGCTCTAATCACTGTCATTAATAAAGGGATGGCAGTTGTCATCTACAGTAGGATCAGGCAGCACGTCCTCAGTACTAACCTGCTCGCTAAAGCTCATTTTGGGCTCTCGTCCCTTGGGCTCATTGAAGCCTTGGTTAAATGATGTACAACAAGAGAACACAGCTGAATTCTAGAGGTGAGATGACAGTTACTGTACTTTTTACATGACCATAACTGCATTTGGCCAAATGTCGTATCCAGGATTAACGGCAAACCTGGAGCAAATAGTAATCGTCTGCACTGGCAGAAGTTACACCTGGTACAAAGGAAGGTGGAGAGCAGCCATCTCAGCTCTGCCGCAGTTCCCAAGGGGCGGGGTTTCTGGGTAAGCCTGGAGTTCAGAAATGTAAAGGTAGCGCACCATAATACTACAGGATGATAGAGACAACTGGCGGTAGTTGAACTGGACAGTCATCATACCTCAAGTAAGGGAGAGATTGAGTAGGACAGTGCTTTAATCACCCCAGGAATTGAACCCACACTGTTCGCATTAATCTGCATTACAAACCAGCCTTCCAACTGATTGAGCTAACCAAATCCTCACGCAGCTCTGTGTGGTAGATATTGAAATATTATTCCATTCAGATATGTTGGTAAACACCTCTTGAGCAGGTGGAACTATAAGCACGCTTCCTAGCTCAGAGAGAGGGACAGCATCAGTGAGCTACAAGAGTGCTCTCTGCCCTAGGCCCTATAATTTTCAGCTGCTTCATAAATGACTGTAAAATCACAAGTGAGGATGTTTGCCAATGATTGGACAGTGTACAACACCATTCGTGATTTACTCAGATACTGAAGCAGTCCTTGTCCAAATGTACCAGGACCTGGAACTATGCAGGTGTGTGCTTAACAGTGACAATACCATTTGCGTTAAACATGTGCCAGACAACGATTACTTCTAACAATGGAAAATTGAAACACATCCTCTAACGTTCAATTCCACCACCATAACTGAACACACACGAAGCAATATCGCGGGGATTATCGTTAACCTGAACTGGACTGACCATATGATTTCATTCCCCATTCCTGTGAAGGGCTTATGCTAAAACATTGCCTTCTCCTGTACCTCAGATGGTCCCTGACCTGTTTTACTTTTCCAGCGCCACTTTTTGACGCATATAAATGCTTTAGCTTCAAGAATATGTCAGGGGCTCGAAATTCTGCTGGAATAACTCACCTCAAAATTTCCGAAAGCCTGTCCCCTATTGCTAAGACACATAATAAATGTGTGTGTGTGTGTGTGACTACATACTTCCATTTGCCTGTGTGAGTGCAGCTTCACCCCTCATCCACTGATGCTCAGTAGCAGCAATATCTGACATCTACATGGCGCTCTGCCGAAATTTACCAAGACTCCTTACAACGCACCTCTGAACCCCAGACCATCAAGAAGGACAAGATACGCAGATACACAGGACCCCCACTATGTTCGCATTCTTTCCAAGCCATCCACCATCCTTACTGGGAAGTATATTGCCAGTGTCACTGTTTCAAGTTCCCCATCTATCAGTAAATGCCGTCCCAATCACATTTCATGACTAAATGAACATGAAAAAAAAATGTCTAGTCCTGTTCAATGCTGGACATTGTTTTTTGGGTTTTGTGAGCTCAGGCTGGTTGGTCCAGGCAGTACCTTGCTTGTTGTGAACAGCTGAAGGGATATGCTGTTTGAAACAATCTGTCAGTCTCAGAGGCATGGCCTATATACCGAGCATCACAGATTAGACTTACAGTGTGGAAACAAGTCCACACCGACCCGCAATCCACCCATACATTTACCCCTTACCTAACACTACGGGCAATTTAGCATGGCCAATTCACCTGACCCACACATCTTTGGACTGTGGGAGGAAACCGGAGCACACCCACGCAGACACGGGGACAACGTGCAAACTCCACACAGTCAGTCGCCTGAGTCGGGAATTGAATCCGGCTCTCAGGCGCTGTGAGGCAGCCGTGCTAACCACTGTACCACCGTGCCAGACACTGGCATTCTCAGCCCACATTACAAAGCTCTGAGATAGACAGAAGCAACTGAAAACGTCCTCATGTCTGACTGGGACATGATTAAACACACAGTGATATTGTTGCCATGAAAATGATTATGAGTGAATATTAGCAGGGAGAAAATGAGGATTGCAGATGCTGGAGATCAGAGTCAAAAAGTGTGGTACTGAAAAAAACTCAGACTTCAGGCAGCATCTGAGGAGCAGGAGAATCGACTATTAGTTAACAATATTAATACAAGGGAAAATAATTGTATATTTTCAAAGTCCTCATACTTATTAATAGTTTGGTCTTGGATGAAGCAATGAGACTCATCATTTCAATGTTGCTTAATGTGAGTTTTCATCATATTGTTGTTATAACAGCTTACTGAATAAATGGGTGGATTTTGTGCTTATTGGACAATCTAAAAGTTGGTATTATGAAAGGATATTGGACCTTCAGTAAAGAGACTTTACGTAATGGCTGTTAATGGTTAGTACAATGCTGCAAACATTTACACAGAGATTTTCAGCTCAAGTCACATACTGGCCATCAATAGAGCTGTACAATTCTTTTTGGATACTAACATTGTGGGGCTAACATACACTGGATATGGTATATGAGGGATTCAACGTAAGATGCCATGTGCTGCAGGAGTCCATCACCTTAATAACACCTTCATTCAGGATCGGCTCCAAGGCTCAGAATTACAGTGTTTAGGTGGCGCACAAGAAGAGATATGCTTGCAAGACACGACTGTTTAAAGGTCGTTGTTATAAATATTGAAATGCATCTGGGCCAGCGCCATGTGCTAGTCCATTGACCACTCTACCCCACACACATCTCCCTGTTGTTCAGGTATGTCTCTAAACAGTCTATTGTGAGGGATCGTGTGAGTAACTGCCTAGCTCCAGTTTGGAAGCTCTCTGGACAGATTTTGGAGATGGCCAGTATTTTGGAGGTTATGGTGAGACCCAATAACACTGTGCTTGAATTCAAGCTTTTCCTCAAAGTCATTTTCAACAGCATTGCTGCCTGCAAGATGGTGTGTTCACTGATCTGAACATGGATCGGCTGTTTACTACAGTCACTGAATCGTGCAATAGTTAGCTGTGTGCTCTGGTGTTTCAATTATTCTTCACTTCAATTGTTTTCAACTGAAAAACAATGATGTTTGGTTTATTTTAAAATATGTAAGAAATAAAGTGATATTAACTCTTCATTACAGAAAATGTGAAAGTGACCAAGTATATATTTCCCATGGACGAGTCAAGCAACAGTCAAATATTGTCCGTAAAGCAGGATTCTGTGAACGAGACTATGTCCCAGACAACATCACCACCCACTCTGGTAGATTTTGTCCCATTGACAGGACACAGCCAGGTTTGGTAAGAAGTTAATATAGGGTGGTACGGTGACTCAGTGTTTAGCACTGCTGCCTCATAGCATCAGGGTCCCAGGTTAGATTCCAGCCTCGGGCAACTGCCTGTGTGGAGTCTGCACACTCTCTGTGCGTCTGCGTGGGTTTCTTCCCACAGTCCAAAGATGTGCAGCTCAGGTGAATTGGCCATGGTAAACTGGGCATAGTGTTCAGTGCATCAGTCCGATTGGTATATGTTGCTCTTTGGAGGGTCGGTGTGGACTGGTTGAGCCGAAGGGTCTGTTCCCATCCTGAAGGGAATCCAATCGAATGATAGTGCTCTGCATTGATGCTGGATCCTATGGCTGCTAGACTGCTCTGTGGCAGGTTATAGTGGAACCAATAAAAGGGAAACATATAATTGACCACATCATCACCGATCTGCCTGCTGCAGATACACCACTACATTTCATACATCGGTAAGAATGATCACTGCACGATGGAGAGCAATGGCTATGATCACATGTTGAAGACCCTCCTCACCAACTTACGTAGCCCCTTGTGCACTGAATGGGACAGACTTCAAACGATGGAATGACCAATGATGAGGCAGCCATGAGGTGCGGAGGGCCATCGGCCACAGCAGAATCATACTCTGTGCAGCTCATACAGTCTGTAACCTCATAGCCAAAAATACCTCCTATTGTACAGTAACAATGACGGTCCGCCATCCCTCCAACTGCACAGTAAGCATCACGGCCCGACATACCTCCCTCTGCACAATAACCATCACGGCGCAACATGCCTCCCACTGTACAGTCACCATCACGGCCCGACATACCTCCCACTGGACAGTAACCATCACACCCCGAGATATCCCCCACTGTACAGTAACCATCACGGCCCGTCATACCCCCTATTGCACAGTAACCGTCACAGTCTGACATACCTCCCACTGTACAGTAACTATCAAGGCTCGACAACTTCCCACTGCACAGTAACCGTCACGGCACGACATACCGCACACTGTACAGTAACCATCACGGCCCGACATACCTCCCACTGTACAGTAACAATCACACCGCGAAATACCTCCCAGAGTACATTAACCATCATGGCCCGACATGCGTCCCACTGTACAGTAACCATCTCGGTCAGACATACCTCCCACTACACAGTAACCATCACGGTCCGACATACCTCCCACTGTACAGTAACCATCACGGTCCGACATACCTCCCACTGTACAGTAACCATCACGGTCCGACATACCTCCCACTGTACAGTAACCATAACGGCCCGACATACCTCCCACTGTACAGTAACTGTCACGGCCCCACGTACCTCCCAATGTACAGTAACCATCACGGCCCAGCATGACTCGCACTGTACAGTAACCATAACGGCCTGACATACCTCCCTCTGTACAGTAACCGTCACGGCCCCGCATACCTCCCACTGCACATTAACCGTGAAGGACCCACATACCTCCCACTGTACAGTAACCGACACAGCCCGTCATACCCCCCACTGTACAGTAACTGTCAGGGCTCGTCATACTTCCCACTGTACATTAACCTTCACATCCCAACATACGTCCCACTTTACAGTAACCATCACGGCCCGGCATAAATCCCACTTACAGTAACCATAACAGCCTGACATACCTCCCACTGTACAGTAACCGTCACGCCCCCCATACCTCCAAGTCTACAGTAACCATCATTCTCGACGTACCTCCCACTGTACTGTAACCGTCACGGCCCTGCATACCTCCCACTGCACATTAACCGTGAAGGCCCCACAGACCTCCCACTGTACAGCAACCGTTACGGCCCGACATACCTCCCACTCTACAGTAACCATCAATCCCGAAATACCTCCCTCTGTAGAGTAACCGTCACGGCCCCGCATACCTCCCACTGCACATTAACCGTGAAGGCCCCACAGACCTCCCACTGTACAGTAACCATGACGGCCCGACATACCTCTCAGTGTACAGTAATCGTCACGGCCCGACATACCTCCCACTGAACAGTAACCATCACGGTCCGACATACCCCCCACTCTACAGTAACCATCAATCCCGACATACCTCCCACTGTAGAGTCACCATCATGTCCCGACATACCTCTGACTGCACATTAGCCATCACAACCCGACATACCTCCCAATGTACAGTAACCATAACAACCTGGCATACCTCCCACTGTACAGTAACCATTACGGCCCGACGTACCTCCCACTGTACAGTAATGGTCACGACCCAGCACACCTCCCACTGTACAGTAACTATCACGGCCCGACATATTTCCCACTGTACAGTAACCATCACGGCCCAAAATACGTCCCACTGTACAGTAACCATCACGGCCCGACATACCTCCCACTGTACAGTACCTGTCACGGCCCGTCATACCCCCCACTGTACAGTAACTGTCACAGCCCGTCATACTTTCCACAGTACATAAACCATCTCGTCCCAACATACGTCACACTTTACAGTAACCATAACGGCCCGACATACCTCCCATGTACAGTAACCATAACGGCCCGACATAACTCCCAAAGTACAGTACCCGTCACGGCCCGTCATAGCCCCCACTGTACAGTACAGTACCTCTGACTGTACATTAGCCATCACAACCCAACATACCTCCCAATGTACAGTAACCATAACAACCTGGCATACCTCCCACTGTACAGTAACCATTACGGCCCGACGTACCTCCCACTGTACAGTAATGGTCACGACCCAGCACACCTCCCACTGTACAGTAACTATCACGGCCCGTCATACTTCCCACTGTACATAAACCATCTCATCCCAACATACGTCACAGTTTACAGTAACCATAACGGCCCGTCATACCCCCCACTGTACAGTAACCATAACAACCTGGCATACCTCCCACTGTAAAGTAACTATCATGTACCGACATACCTCCCACTGTACAGTAACTACCACAGCCCGACATACCTCCCACTGTACAGTAACCATAACAACCTGGCATACCTCCCACTGTACAGTAACCATCACGGCCCGACATACCTCTCACTGTACAGTAAACCAGCTCGGCCGACATACCTCCCACTGTACAGGAACCTTCATACACCGACATACCTTCCACTGTCCAATAACCATCACACACCGACATTCCTCCCACTGTACAGCAACCATCACGGCCCGACATACCTCCCACTGTATAGTAACCATAACGGCCCGACATACCTCCAATGTACAGTAACCATTACGGTCCGGCATAACTCCCACTGTACAGTAACCATAACAGCCTGAAATACCTCCCACTGTACAGTAACCGTCATTGCCCTGCATACCTCCCACTGCACATTAAACGTGAAGGCCCCACATACCTCCCACTGTACAATAACCAACACGGCCTGATGTACCTCCCACTGTACAGTAATGGTCACGGCCCAACACACCTCCCACTGTACAGTAACCATCACGGACCAATATACCTCCCACTGTATAGTGACCATCACGGCCCAACATACCTCCCACTGTACAGTAACCATCACGGCCCGACATACCTCTCAGTGTACAGTAATCGTCACGGCCCGACATACCTCCCACTGCACAGTAACCGTCACGGCCCAAAATACTTCCCGCTGTACAGTAACCATCACGGCCCAAAATACGTCCCACTGTACAGTAACCATCACGGCCTGGCATACCTCCCACTGTACAGTAACCATCATTCCCGACGTACCTCCGACTGTACAGTAACTGTCACGGTCCAACATACCTCCCACTGTATAGTAACCATCACGGCCCAAAATACGTCCCACTGTACAGTAACCAAAACGGCCCGACATAACTCCCACTGTACAGTAACCGTCACGGCCCGTCATACCCCCCACTGTACAATAACTGTCACAGCCCGTCATACTTCCCACTGTACATTAACCTTCACGTCCCAACATAGGTCCCACTTTATAGTAAACATAATGGCCTGACATACCTCCCACTGTACAGTAAGCGTCACGGCCCTGCATACCTCCCACTGCACATTAACCGCGAAGGCCCCACATACCTCCTACTGTACAATAACTACCACGGCCAGACGTACCTCCCACTATACAGTAATGGTCATGGCCCGACATACCGCCCACTGTTCAGGAACCATCACGGCTGGACATACTTCCCACTGTACAGTAACCATCACGGCCTAGCATACCTCCCACCGCACAGTAACTGTCATGGCCTGACATACCTCCCACTGTACATAAACGTCACAGCCCGGCTTACCTCCCACAGCACAGTTAACATCACGGCCGATCATACCCCCTAATATGCCGTAGCCATCACAAACCGACACACCTTCCACTGTACAGTAGCCATCACGGCCCAAAATATGTCCCACTGTACAGTAAGCATAACGGTCCGGCATACCTCCCGCAGTACAGTTACCATCACGGCCCGACATACCCCCCCACTGTACAGTAACCATCACAGCCTGACATACCTCCCAATGTACAGTAACTATCATGGCCCTAAATACCTCAAATTGTACAGTAACCATAACGTCCCGACATGCCTCCCACTGTACAGTAACCGTCACGTCATGACATACCTCTCACTGAACAGTAACCATCACGGCCCGACATACTTCCCACTGTACAGTAACCATAATGGCCCGACATACCTCCCAATGTACAGTAACTATAACGGCCCGCCATACCTCCCACTCTACAGTAACCAGCATTCCCGACATACCTCCCACTGCACAGTAACCGTCATGGCCCAATATACCTCACACTGTACTGCAACCGGCACGGCTCCGCATCCCTCCCACTGCACATTAACCGTGAAAGCCCCACATACCTCCCACTGGACATTAACCGTCAAGGCCCGACATACCTCCCACTTTACAGTAACCATCAATGCCGACGTACCTCCCACTGTACAGTAACCGTCACGGCCCGGCATACCCCCCACTGTACAGTAACTGTCACGGCCTGTCATACTTCCCACTGTACATTACCCATCACGGCCCAACATACGCTCTGTTGTACAGTAACCATCGCGGCCCCGCATACCTCTCACTGCACATTTTCTGTGAAGGCCCCACAGTTCTCCCACTGCACAGTAACCATCACGGCCCAAAATACTTCCCACTGTACAGTAACCATCACGGCCCAAAATATGTCCCACTGTACAGTAAGCATAACGGTTCGGCATACCTCCCGCAGTACAGTAACGATCACGGCCCGACGTACCTCCCACTGTACAGTAATGTTCACGGCCCAACACACCTCCCACTGTACAGTAACCATCATGGCCCGACATACTTCCCACTGTACAGTAACCATCACGGCCCGACATATTTCCCACTGTACAGTAAACATCACGGCACGACAATCCTCCCACTGTACAGTAACTATCATGTCCCGACATACTTCCCACTGTACAGTAACCATAATGGCCCGACATAATTCCCAATGTACAGTAACTATAACGGCCCGCCATATCTCCCACTCTACAGTAACCAGCATTCCCGACATACCTCCCACTGCACAGTAACCGTCATGGACCAATATACCTCCCACTGTACTGCAACCGTCACGGCCACGCATTCCTCCCACTGCACATTAACCGTGAAAGCCCCACATACCTCCCACTGGACATTAACCGTCAAGGCCCGACATACCTCCCACTTTACAGTAACCATCAATGCCGACGTACCTCCCACTGTACAGTAATCGTCACGGCCTGGCATACCCCCCACTGTACAGTAACTGTCACGGCCTGTCATACTTCCCACTGTACATTACCCATCACGGCCCAACATACGCTCTTTTGTACAGTAACCATCACGGCCCCGCACACCTCCCACTGCACATTAACCGTGAAGGCCCCACAGTTCTCCCACTGCACAGTAACCGTCACGGCCCAAAATACTTCCCACTGTACAGTAATCATCACGGCCCAAAATATGTCTCACTGTACAGTAAGCATAACGGTCCGGCATACCTCCCGCAGTACAGTAACCATCACGGCCCGACATACCCCCCACTGTACAGTAACCATCACAGCCTGACATCCCTCCCAATGTACAGTAACTATCATGGCCCTAAATACCTCAAACTGTACAGTAACCATAACGTCCCGACATGACTCCCACTGTACAGTAACCGTCACGTCCTGACATTCCTCCCACTGAACAGTAACCATCACGGCCCGACATACTTCCCACTGTACAGTAACCATAATGGCCCGACATACCTCCCAATGTACAGTAACTTTAACGTCCCGCCATACCTCCCACTCTACAGTAAACAGCATTCCCGACATACCTCCTACTGTACTGCAACCGTCACTGCCCCGCATTCCTCCCACTGCACATTAATCGTGAAGGCCCCACATACCTCCCACTGGACATTAACCGTCAAGGCCCGACATACCTCCCACTTTACAGTAACCATCAATGCCGACGTACCTCCCACTGTACAGTAACTATCAAGGCCCGGCATACCCCCACGGTACAGTAACTGTCACGGCCCGTCATACTTCCCACTGTACATTACCCATCACGGCCCAACATACGCTCTGTTGTACAGTAACCATTAAGGCCCCGCATACCTCGCACTGCACATTAACCGTGAAGGCCCCACAGTTCTCCCACTGCACAGTAACCATCACGGCCCAAAATACGTCTCACTGTACAGTAAGCATCACGGCCCGACGTACCTCCCACTGTACAGTAATGGTCACGGCGCAATACACCTCCCACTGTACAGTAATCATCACAGCCCAACATACTTCCCACTGCACAGTAACCATCACGGCCCGACATAATTCCCACTGTACAGTAAACATCACGGCCCGACAAACCTCCCACTGTACAGTAACTATCATGTCCCGACATACCTCCCAATGTACAGGAACCATCACGGCCCGACATACCTCTCACTGTGCAGTAACCACTTCGATCCAACATACCTCCCACTGTACATTAGCCATCATGGCCCGACATACTTCCCAGTGTATATTAACCTTCACACACCGACATATCTCCCACTGTACAGTAACCATCACACCCTTACATTCATCCCACTGTACAGGAACAATCACAGCCCGGCATACCTCCCACAGCACAGTTACCATCACGGCCGACGTACCTCCCACTGTACAGTAACCGTCACGGCCCGGCATAGCCCCCACTGTACAGTAACTGTCACGGCCCATCATACTTCCCACTGTACATTACCCATCACGGCCCAATATACGCTCCATTGTACAGTAACCATCACGCCCCCGCATACCTCCCACTGTACATTAACCGTGAAGGCCCCACAGTTCTCCCACTACACAGTAACCATCACGGCCCAAAATACTTCCCACTTTACAGTAACCATAACGGCCCGACATACCTCTCACTGTACAGTAACCATCACGGCCCCGCATAACTCCCACTGTACAGTAACCATAACAGCTTAACATACCTCCCACTGTACAGTAACCATAACAGCCTAACGTACCTCCCACTGTACAGTAACCGTCACGGCCCTGCATACCTTCCACTGCACATTAACCGTGATGGCCCCACATACCTCCCACTGTACAGTAACCATAACAGCCCGACGTACCTCCCACTGTACAGTAACGGTCACAGCCCAACACAACTCCCACTGTACAGTAACCATCACAGACCAGTATACCTCCCACTGTATAGTAAACATCACGGCCCAACATACCTCCCACTGTACCGTAACCATCACAGCCCGACATAGTTCCCACTGTACAGGAACCAGCACACCCCGACATACCTCCCACTGTACAGTAACCTTCCCGGCCCAACATATTTCCCACTGTACAGTAACCATCACGGCCCAAAATACGTCCCACTGTACAGTAACCATAACGGCCCGGCATATCTCCCACAGTACAGTAACCATCACGGCCCGATGTACCTCCCACGGTACATTAACCATCACACCCCGACATACCTCCCACTGTACCGTAACCATCAGGGACCTACATACCTCCCACTGTACAGTAACCTTCATACCCCGACATACCTCCCACTGTACATTAACCATCAAACCCTGACATACCTCCCACTGTACCATAACCATCAGGGACCTACATACCTCCCACTGTACAGTAACCTTCATACCCCGACATACCTCCCACTGTACATTAACCATCACACCCCGCCATACCTCCCACTGTACCGTAACCATCAAGGACCTACATACCTCCCACTGTACAGTAACCTTCATACCCCGACACACCTTCCACTGTACATTAACCATCACACCCCGACATACCTCCCACCGTACAGGAACCATCACAGCCCGACAAACTTCCCACTGTACAGTAACCGTAACGGCCCGCCATACCTCCCACTGTACATTAACCATCACGGCCCGACAAACTTCCCACTGTACAGTAACCGTCACGGCCTGACATACCTCCCACTGTATAGTCACCATTGCGGCCCGACATGCCTCCCACTGTACAGTAACCATCACACCCCGACATACCTCCCACTGCACAGTAACCATCACGGCCCAACATATTTCCCACTGTACAGTAACCATCACGGCCCAAAATACGTCCCACTGTACAGTAACCATTACGGCCCGGCATACCTCCCACAGTATAGTAGCCAACACCGCCCGACGTACCTCCCACTGTACAGTAATGGTCACGGCCTGTCATACCTCCCACTGTACCGTAACCATCAGGGACCTACATACCTCCCACTGTACAGTAACCTTCACACCCCGACATACCTCCCACTGTACATTAACCATTACACCCCGACTTACCTCCCACTGTACATTAACCATCACGGCCTGACAAACTTCCCACTGTACAGTAACCGTCACGGCCTGACATACCTCCCACTGTATAGTCACCATTGCGGCCCGACATGCCTCCCACTGTACAGTAACCATCACGGCCCGACATACCTCCCACTGCACAGTAGCCACCACGGCCCGACATTCTTCCCACTGTACAGTAATCATCACGGCGCGATATACATCCCACAGTGGGACCTTATTGTTGAAGAGGACAGTATGACACTGACTGGTAAACTATAGAAGATACTTATTGGAAGGAAGATGTGTTGAACATTTTGAAAAGTTTGAAGATAGACAAGACCCCCGGGCCTGACGGGATATGTGCTAGGACTATGTGGGAAGCAAGAGACGAAATTGTAGAGCCATTGGCAATGATTTTTTCGTCTTCACTCTCGACGGGGGTGGTACCAGGGGAGAGTAGCGAATGTTGTGCCCCTGTTCAAAAAAGGGAATAGGGACTACCCTGGGAATTACAGGCCAGTTAGCCTTCCTTGGGTTGTAGGCAAAGTAATGGAAAGGGTACTATGGGATAGGATGTATGAGTATCTGGAAAGACAGCCAGCACAGATTTGTGAAGGGTAGGTCCATCCTTGCTAGTCTTATTAACTTCTTTGAGGAGATGACCAAGCATGTGGATGAGGGTTGAGCAGTGGATGTAGTGTCATGGATTTTAGTAAGGCATTTGATATGGTACCCCATGATAGGCTTATGCAGAAAGTTAGGAGGCATGGGGTAGTGGGAAATTTGGCCAGTTGGATAGAGAACTGGCTAACCGGTCGAAGACAGAGAGTGGTGGTAGATGGTAAATATTCATCCTGTAGCCCAGTTACAAACTGAGTTCTGCAGGGATTAGTTCGAGGTGCTCTGCTGTTTGTAATTTTTATTAATGACTTGGAAGAGGGCGTCGAAGGGTGGGTCAGTAAATTTGCAGACGATACGAAGATTAGTGGAGTTGTGGATAGTGAGGACGGCTGTTGTTTCCTGCAAAGGGTCTTAGATAAGATGCAGACCTGGGCTGAGGAGTGGCAGATGGATTTCAACCCTGTCAACTGTGAGATTATTCATTTTGGAAGACAAATATGAATGCTGAATACAGGGTTAACGGTAGTGTTCTTAGTAAGGTGGAGGAGCATAGGCATCGTCCAGTCTTTTCGAAAGTTGCCACTCAGGTGAACAGACCTTGTAAGAAGGCCTATGGTGTATTAGCGTTCATTAGCATGAGGATTGAATCCAAGAGTCGTGAGGTGATGTTGCAGCTGTGCACGACCTTTGTCACGCCACATTTGGAGAACTGTGTGCAGTTCCGATCCCCTCACTTTAGGAAAGATGTGGAAGCTTTAGAGAGGGTGCAAAGGAGATTTACCAGGATGTTGCCTGGAATAGAGAATAGGTCGTATGAGGATAGGTTGAGTGTGCTAGGCCTTTTCCCATTGGAACGGCGAAGGATGAGGGGTGACTTGATAGAGGTTTATAAGATGATCAGGGGAATAGATAGAGTAGATAGTCAGAGACTTTTTCCCCGGGTACAACAGACTGTTGCAAGGGGACATAAATTTACGTTGTAGGGTGGAAGGTATAGCGCACGGTTTTCAGGGGTAGGTTCTTTACCCAGAGAGTGGTGGGGGAATGGAATGCGCTGCCAGTGGGAGTAGCAGAGTCATTGGTGACCTTTAAGTGGTAACTGGATAGGTAAATGGATAGGTGCTTACTGTAGGAAAAATGTTCAGCAAAACATCGTGGGCGTTAACCCCAAGATTTTGCTGTTCCTCCACACTGTCAAGAATCCTGTCCTTAACCCTGTAAAGGTTTTCTGCAGAATCCTTCAATCTTAAACACTCCCGTTTTGGTATTTTACTCCAGTCCCCACTACACTCTAACTGTGAAACCTCTTCCAGTCCCGACAATCCTCCTTAGCTCTGTAACCTTTGTAAGCATGTAGTTGTAGTCGAGTGGTTTCGGCGATAGTTTAGAAATCCATTGGGGCTTGACCACAGGTTCGAGTTCTGCACAACAGAATGGTGGTGTTGATTAGTGCAGGTGTCCGGAGTTGTACTTTAAAGTGCTCTGCGAGAAGGTATCCAATGTACAGGAGATGAGGGGACTGAGTGCATTCCCACAGTGCGCTGCACAAAACATCTCCAGAACACCCGAAAATCAACCCAACCGCCCTGTTGCCAAACATTTCAAATCCCCCTCCCCCTGATTTTTGTTCACTGAACACACTCGGGCAGTTTACCACATTATTGGTAGGTGTCAGTGTTCTTGCTGGAATGGAACACATTGGCTAGAGATGTGGCAGTCTCTGAAGTAAACAGTGTCTCCAGCCATTTCTTGACATTGTGTGGAGTGAATCGAATTTTCTGAATATTGGGGTCAGTGATGCTGGGGCCTACTGGAGGAGGATGAAATACATCATTTGCGCAGATCGCCTGGCTAAAAGTTGTTAAAAATGCAGCAGCTTTATTTTATTCCTGATTTGCTGGGCTCCACAATAATTGGGGCTTTCATTGTTGGAGAGCAGCAGCCTCCTCCTCCAGTGGTCTCTTTCATTGTCCACTATCTTTTATAACTACATGCGGCAGGACTGCAGGGATAGATCTGAACCACTGATAGTGGGATCACTGAGCTCTGTCCATCACTTGCTGCTTGTGCTGTCGGAATACAAGTCGTCCGTTTTGCAGCTGAAGGCAGTAAGATTTTCGCCAGGTTGTCCCTCGTCTCTAGGTCGGGCTGGTGCTGCTCCCAGCATGTCCTTGGTCACTCATCAATTATCCAGTTACTGTAGAGTGGAAGGTATGTTGGATAATATTAGTTACTGTACAGTGGGAAGTATGTCGGACCGTGACGGTTACTGTACAATGGGAGGTATGTCGGACCGTGACGGTTACTATACAGACATTTTTGCCAAATTTGCCAGTTGTTAAGAAAGCCAATAATGTGTCAGCTTTTGTTTGCAGGGGGATTGAGTTTAAGAGCCGTCAGATTATGCTGCTGCTCGATATAGCCTGTGGTTAGAACACAATTGGAACATTGTGTTTAGTTCTGGTTGCCTCGTTACAAGAATGATTGGAAGCTTTAGAGAGCGTGCAGAGGAGATTTATCACGATAGTGCCTGGACTGGAGGGGAAGTTTAATGAAGAAAGGTTGAAGGAGCCAGGGTTTTTCACTTTGGAATGAAAAAGGCTGAGAAGTGACTTGATAGAGGTGTAAGAGATAGACGCGTACGTACAGTGGATAGCCCGCGAATATTACCGTTAATAAAATGGTTTTAGCTAGGAGGCAATTTGCAAGGTAATTGGAGGAAGGTTGAGAGGGTATGTCAGAGGTAGCTTCTTTAGACAGTATGGTGGGTGAGTGCAATGTATTGCCACTGTTGGTGGTAGAGTCAGATACATTAGGGAAATGTAAATCACTTTTGTATAGGCGCATGAATGATAGCAAAATGAATTTCTAAAAAAATGGAGAGCTGTGAACAGTGGTGTTCCACAGGGATCCATGCTGGGACCATTGTTACTTGTGATACATACCAATGATTTGGAGGAAGGTATCGGTTCCTTGATTAGCAAGTTTGCAGATAACATTATATTTGGTGGAGTAGCTGACAGTGAGGGGGACTGTCAGATAATACAGTAGAATATAGATAAATTGGAGAGGCGGGCAGAGAGATGGCAGATGGAGATCAATCCGAGAAAATGCGAGGTGATCCATTTCGCAAGATCCAATTCAAAGGTGAACTATACAGTAAATGGAAAAGTCCTGGGGAAAATTGATGTCCAGCAAGATCTGGGTATTCAGGCTCATTTTTCCCTGAAGGTGGCAGCGCAGGTCAGTGATGTGGTCAAGACGGCATTCGACATGATTCCCTTGATTGGACGGGATATTACGTACAAGAGTTGGGAGGTCATGTTACAGTTGGAGAGGACTTTGGTTCGGCCACATTTAGATCTTTAAGTACAGTTCTGTCCCCACATTACCAAAACGTTGTACATGCTTTAGAGATGGTGCAGAGGAGTTTCACCAGGATCTTGCCTGGTATAGAGGGTGCTAGCATTGAGGAGAGATCGAATATTCAGATTATTGTCATTCGAAATATGACAGTTTATTGGGAACCTGATTGAGGTCTGCAAAATCATGGGATGCAAAGACGAGGTGATAGCAAGAACCTTTTCTCCCCAGAGTGTGGAACTCAATTACTAGGGGTCACGAGGTCAAAGTGAGAGGGGGAAGGTTTAGTGCAGATATACATGGAACGTTCTTGATGCAAAGGGTGGTGGTGGCCTGAAACATGTTGTCAGCGGAGAACGTATAGAAGGGAAGTATAGCGTCACTGAAGATGTATCCAGACTGCTGCATGAATGGGCTGGGAGCAAAGGGATACATATCCTCAGAAAATGGGCGAGGGGTTTAGACAGAGGATCGGGATCAGCCCAGGCTAAGGGCTGAAGAGCCTGTTCCCGTGCTGTGATTTACTTTGTTCTTTGAATGGTCTGCAGGTTAGATTGATCTTATAGTAGGATAAAAGATTGGCACACAACATTAAGGGCTGAAGGTCCTGTACTGTGCTGTTTTCTAAATAGGGAGGGTTACAATGGCAGGAAGACGTTTAGGAAAGCTCGAGAGAATGGGACCTGAATGAATAGATACATTCGGAAAATTTGCTAGGATTGTCAGAGAGAACAGAGACAGTAATGATCTGACCTAGAGTAGACGACCCAGACAGAGAGGGTTGTGACGACTGGAAGTAGTTCCACCGGAGGGAGGACAATAACAATACGTTACAGAAATGTGGAGGGCTGTTGGGTCGACACGTGTTCATAAAGATGAAGATGTTGGGAGGGATGGAGAAATTTACAGGGAGAAGGGTGTTAATAGAATGGAGCGCTTTACACAGTCAGGGAGGATTTTCAGTGAATGGAGCAGATTTCTGAGATAAAGTGGGTTGTATAGACTGGAGGAACAAACAGAGATATGGAGGTTAGTCGTGACTGAAAATGTTTACAGATATAGGAAGGTTTACTTCTGCAGATTATTTAGGTATGGAGGTGTTTGAGTCTGACAGATTTTCCAGAAGGGCAGTAATTTTGGTTGGACAATTTCACAGCTAAGGAAGCATTAGTAACCGCCTCCAGAATGGTCAAAGTGGGAAAAGTTTTAGCGGAGGGTGCCGTTTACACAGGTAGGGGTGTAAGACGTGGGGACGGTTATGGAGATGAGTAAATGGATGGAGATACAGGAGGAGCTTACATTGATAGGCTGAGTGCTGGCGACGGGAGGATGTTACACAGATAGTGAGTATTGTTGGAACTGGATCGAGAGAATCGGGAGTGCTGCAGGGACCTGAGGATTGTCCAGTCTCCACCAAGTGATAGTGTCTTAAGGACTGGAAGAGGTTTCGTAAATATGGAAACATTGAAGGCAATTTGTGCTGCCTTCTTTTTCTTGGACAGAGCCTCATTATCCCTCATCAGTCAGGGATCCCTAAACCTTCCAGCTTTTCCCTTCACTCTAACAGGTACATATTGGATTCTTGAGATCAGACTTTTAAAAGCCTCCCATTTGCCAGTCATTCCTTTTCCTTCAAACAGACTCACCCAATGGATGGGTGCATGATGTGGAGGAGTGGGTGGTGACTGGGATGGACAAAGTTAAAAATCACACAGCACCAGCTTACAGTCCAGCAGGTTTATTTGGGAACAATTGGTTTCAGTTTGCTGCTTCATCAGGTGGTTGTGGAGCATAAGGCACAGAATTTATAGCAACATGATTGCAGTGTCATGGAATGTAATACCAAACAAATTTAGTTTAAGTTTTCATCTTTTAGGATCATCACCTGAGCTTTGAAAACTGGTGCTGTGAGATAAACTTGTGGACCTGCCTGTTCAATTTCCATAATAATACTAACACAAAGACAGTTGTGGTCACTTGACCCAAAGTGCTTTCCGACTGACATTTCGGTCACTTACCCGATCTCGTTTTCTGAGGGGAGGTCCAGTGTTGAACCCGCCTGAGTAGAGTGGGGCTCTCTACATCATGATCTCGGAAACTTTCTTGGACACATTTGACAAATTCCATCCATACGGGCATTTTACACTCTGGGTGGCCCAGTCAATACAGGGGAAGGTAAAGTCTCCAACCAATACGACACTATTATTTCTATAGTTACCTGTAATCTCTCTTCACATCTGCTCCTCTCGTATCCATTTTTTTTTTTGGGAGTCCAGAACACCATTCAGCAGACTGACCTTCCCCTTTTTGTTTCTAACTTCTCATCCAAAGACCTAATTTTATCACCCATAAAGAGTATCATCTCTAAGAACTGTTGTTATGTCCACACGTACTTGTCTTTCAGTCACGCCTGTACCTTGTGTGTCGTGGAACAGTGAACTGCCAGTCCTGCCCTTCTCTCAGCCATGTTCCTGTTATGAAGATAATATCCCAGCCCCCAGAGCTAATCCATGCTCTGAGGTCGTCTGCTATACCAGTCAGGCCTTGTGCGTTGAAAGAAATGTCCTTTAAACCAAAAGTCATTTCCCACCCTTGACTGTTCCGTTGGATATCCTGAATAGGAAACTTGCTCTTGATGGCTAACGTATTTTCCCCTGACTTTTCAATGGTCCCTCTGTTATGAAGAGTTGCAAACTCCTGCCTAACTAATTTATACATTCCGAAGTAACATTACCAAATCTCCCCGCAGTCATACTGGTGCCCCTCTGGTTCAAGTTCATCCCATGCCCTTGACGAGGTCACCTCTATCTCAGAAGATATCCCAATGACATAAGAACTGAAAACCCTTGCCTCTAACCAGCTCCTCAACCATACATCCATCCAGCCTATCTTTCTATTTCTTTATTCACAGTGAGTGGCATTGGGGGTAATCTGAAAATCACTACCCTTGGTGTCCTGCTTTTTAACTTCTTACCTAATTCCCGCTTTTCATTTCACAGGACCCCATCCCTTTGTCTATCTCTGTCATGTGGACCGATGTGCACAATGACCTCTGGCTGTTCACTCTCCAACTTCAGAATGTTCTGTAACCGCTCAGAGACATCATTCACCCTGGCAGCACACCATCCTGGTTCGGCAGCCACACAATCTCCTGCCTGTTCCCTTCACAACGGAGTATCCTGTCATTCTTGCTTTCATTAGACAGGATCTGACAGAGACTGGGATGAACTGCCTGCAGTTGGGGCTATATTTGCAAAGTGGGATTATTTTAAAGTGACGCAGAAAAGATCCATGGCCGGTGTGTTCCTTGAAGAGTGAATGGCAAAGGCAGAAAGCCCAGCGAATACTGATCAATTGATATCGTGAGTTTGATAAAGAATATACAGTGCAATAAAAACAGGTGAAGCCCTTCAGAAGTATAGAGAGTGCAAGGAGGTCCTTAAAAATGAGGTTCAAACCGTGAGGAGGGCTGTTGTCGGCTGCAAAGGGACTTAGATATGATGCAGAGCTGGGCTGAGGAGTGGCAGATGGAGTTCAATCCTGCCAAGTGTGAGGTTGTCCATTTTGGAAGAACAAATAAGAATGCAGAATACAGGGTTAACGGTAGGGTTCTTAGTCAGGTGGAGGAACAGAGGGATCTTGGGTCTATGTACCTATTATCCTGAAATATCCTTGGCAGATAGTTTTAAGGAAAAGCCACAAGGTATTTTACCAGGATAGTTGGAGTCAGAGGAATACTGGGGAACGTGTGAGGCCTGTTGGAAACCAAAGGGGCAATCAGTGCAGGGAGCCAGACGAAGTAAGCGAGGTCTTCAATGAATACTTCTTGTAGGTATTCACACAGGAGAAAGATATGGTAGCCGGGGATGTCTGTCGGGATGGTGAGATTCTGGAGCATGTTAAGATCAATCAGGAGGAGGTATTAAAAAGGTTTCATAGGTATAAAGGTGGAGGAATCCCAAGTTCCCAATGAAATGTATCCCATTCTGCTATGGGAGGAAAGGGAGGAAATTGCTGGGGCCCTGGTGGCTATATTTAATACTTTGCTGGCCACGGGTGAAATGCCGAATGATTGGAAGATAGCTAATATGGTTTTCGTTTTCAAAGAGGGCAACAGGGATAGGCCAGGTAATTGCAGAGCAGATATTCTGACAGCAGTGGGAGGGAAATGATTGGAAACAATTCTGAGGGATATAATAAATCAATAGTTGGAATGCCGGGGATAGATTGGGGATAGTCAGTACGGAGTTGATAGAGGAAGATCCTGTCTGAAGAATTTAGTTGAGTTTTTGAAATGGTGTCTCAAAATATTGAGGAGGACAGTGCAGATGAAGTGGACTACATGGACTTTAATAAGACCTTTGACAAGGTCCCATCTCGAAGGCTGGTCGAAAAGGCTAGAATCCATTGGATCAAAGGTAAGTTGGTAAATTGTATACGCAATTGATGGAGGGTTGTTTTTGTGTTTGGAAGCTTTGGTCTAGCGGGTGTGCCAAAGGGATCTGTGCAGGAACAATTTCTGTTTATTATGTACATTATTGAGTCAGATGTTAGAGCAGAAGTTATCATTATTAGGTTTGCAGATGACATGAAAAGGGCAGATATTGTCCACATTGAGGGGGATGATCTCTGGCTACAGTCTGAAGTTTGAGGACTGAATTTCAAGTGAGTCATTTAAATTGACTGGGCAGGAAATTAAGGAAAACTCATCAATTAAACTTTTTTTTTCCCAACATAACAGGCCTAACAGGTAAGGTAGATGTACTTGGCGCATGGATGGGAACATGGGACTGAGATACCATAGGGATCACAGAAACACAGCTGAGGGAGGGACAGGATTGGCAGCTCAATGGTGCATGGTGCAGGGTGCAGGTTATACAGGAAGGAAAGAACAGGAGGTGAGAGAGGCGGGAGAGTGGAGCTTTTGAACAGTGAAACATCACGGCAGCACTTAGAGAGGATATTCACACCTGTGAAGCTATAATAGTGCAACTGAGAACTCAGAATGGGTCATAAGTTTGATATGACTCTATTACAGACCCCCAGCAGTCATCAGGAAATTGAACACCACATATATCTGGAGATATGTGATATCTGTAGAATGATAGGGTTGTAATGGTCCGGGATTTCAACTTTGCAAACTTAGACTGGGACTGCCAGAGTGTTCAGAGCTTAGAGGGGAGGGACTGTTAGGCGTGTTCAAGAAAAACCTCTCAGTCAGAATGTCAATGGAAGGACTGCAGAAAGGGGTAAAATGTAACCTCTCCTTGGGAAACAAGATAGGGAAAGGAACTGATATGTTAGTGGGGCAATACTTTGGCAAAATGAACATAATTGTATTAGTTTGAAAATTGTAATGGAAAAGGTCAGACCTGATCCACAAGTTAAAGATCAAAACTGGACTTGCCTCAATGCAGAAGGTATGAGTCTAGAGCTTTTAACAATTGATGGTGGAGGCTATTTGCATGTAAAGGGATGTCAGGCAGATGGTAAGCTTTCAACAAAGAGATAAAATGAGAGTTCAGGGCCAGCATATTCCTGTTAGTGCGCAGGATAATGCTGACAAAATTAGGAAAGACTGGATGACTGGGGATACTGACGTTCTGGTCAAGGAAAATGAAGCACGTGTCATATATAGCCATCTAGATTAAGGGAATTTCATGAAGAACATGGTGGGTGAAGTGATACATTTAAGAGGGAAATCAGGAGATTCCAAAGTGGACGACAGAAAGCTTGGCAGATCTAGCTGAGGAAAATCCACAGAGATTGTACTTGAACATTAACCGCCAAAGATTAATTCGGGACAGAATATGGCCATCGTTTGTGGAACCACAGGAGGTGTGTGAGATCCTAAATGAACATTTCACGTTTGAACTTACTGTGGAGAAAGACTGTGGTAGTCAGTGAAATAAACAGTGATGTCTTCAACAGAATCCACATTACAGAACATGAGGTGCTGGAGTTTATAAAAGGTGCAGATTAAAAAAAAGTCCCTGTGAGCTAATCAAGAATATCCAAGACATTGTGGGAAGCCTGGGAAGAAATTGCGGGGTCCCTTAAAGAGATAGTTCTATCACGGACAGCCATAGGTGATGAGCTGGAAGCATGGAGCGTGGTGGCGAGGGAAAATCCATTGGTGTAATAACTAATTAGCTTGATGGCCGTGTTGCAAATGTCATTTGAAGAGATTCCGTGGGACAGGTGTTACAAGCATTTGGAAAGGCAAGGATTGATTAGGGATAGTCAGCACAGCTTTGTGCATACAAATTACCGTCTCTCAGTCTTAATTGAATTTGTTGAAGAGGTGACCGAGAAGATAAATGAAGGCAGAGCAGTCGACATCGAGTAACCTGACGTCAGCATGGCCTAGAACATAGAACATAGAACAATACACCACAGAACAGGCCCTTCGGCCCACGATGTTGTGCCGAACATCTATCCTAGATTAAGCACCCATCCATGTACCTATCCAATTGCCGCTTAAAGGTCGCCAATGATTCTGACTCTACCACTCCCACGGGCAGCGCATTCCAAGCCCCCACCACTCTCTGGGTAAAGAACCCACCCCTGACATCTCCCCTATACCTTCCACCCTTCACCTTAAATTTATGTCCCCTTGTTGTACTCGGGGAAAAAGTTTCTGACTGTCTACTCTATCAATTCCTCTGATTATCTTATAAACCTCTATTAAGTCACCCCTCATCCTTCGCCGTTCCAACGCGAAAAGGCCGAGAACTCTCAACCTATCCTCGTACGACCTATTCTCCATTCCAGGCAACATCCTGGTAAATCTTCTCTGCACCCTCTCCAAAGCTTCCACATCTTTCCTAAAGTGAGGCGACCAGAACTGCACACAGTACTCCAAATGTGGCCTAACCAAAGTCCTGTACAGCTGCAACATCACTTCACGACTCTTGAATTCAATCCCTCTGCTAATGAACGCTATTACACCATAGGCCTTCTTACAAGCTCTATCCACCTGAGTGGCAACTTTCAAGGATATAGGTACATAGACCCCAAGATCCCTCTGTTCCTCCACCTGACTAAGAACCCTACCGTTAACCCTGTATTCTGCATTCTTATTTGTTCTTCCAAAATGGACAACCTCACACTTGGCAGGATTGAACTCCATCTGCCACTCCTCAGCCCAGCTCTGCATCATATCTAAGTCCCTTTGCAGCCGACAACAGCCCTCCTCACTGTCGACAACTCCACCAATCTTCGTATCATCTGCAAATTTACTGACCCACCCTTCGACTCCTTCATCCAAGTCATTAATAAAAATTACAAACAGCAGAGGACCCAGAACTGATCCCTGCGGAACTCCACTTGTACGTGGGCCCCAGGCTGAATATTTACCATCTACCACCACTTTCTGACTTCGACCGGTTAGCTAGTTTTCTATCCAATTGGCCAAATTTCCCTCTATCCCATGCCTCCTGACTTTCCGCATAAGCCTACCATGGGGAACCTTATCAAATGCCTTACTAAAATCCGTGTACACTACATCCACTGCTCTACCCTCATCTACATGCTTGTTCACCTCCTCAAAGAATTCAATAAGACTTGTAAGGCAAGACCTACCCTTCACAAATCCGTGCTGGCTGTCCCGAATCAGGCAGTGTCTTTCCAGATACTCATAAATCCAACCCTCAGTACCCTTTCCATTACTTTGCCTACCACAGAAGTAAGACTAACTGGCCTGTAATTCCTGGGGTTATCCCTATTCCCTTTTTTGAACAGGGGCACAACATTCGCTACTCTCCAGTCCCCTGGTACCACCCCCGTTGACAATGAAGACGAAAAGACCATTGCCAACGGTACTACAATTTCCTCTCTTGCTTCCCACATAATCCAAGGATATATCCCATCAGGCCCTGGGGACTTGTCTATCCTCAAGTTGTTCAAAATGTCCAACACATCTTCCTTCCTAACAAGTATCTCTTCTAGCTTACCAGTCCGTTTCACACTCTCCTCTTCAACAATACGGTACCTCTCGTTCGTAAATACTGAAGAAAAGCCTCTGACGGGATTGAGTGTGGTAGATGAGTTAATAAGGTTAGATCACATGGGATCGGGGAGAGCGAGTCAAACGGACAGAGAATTGCCTTGAGTGTAGGAGACAAAGGGTGGTGAGACAGGTTTGTTCTTCAGCCTGGAAGCCTATGACCAACAGTAGTCCCACTTTTATGCATCAGTTACATGCACGATTTGGTTCAGAGTATAGATGTCATTGTCAGTGAGTTCGTGGATACCAAAATTAGTGTTAAAACTGGAATGGAATACAGTTATTAAAGGTTATCTTGAAAAACTGAGCCATTGGGCCAAGGGATGAAAGGTGGAGTTTAATTCTGTTGTTAGATTTTGTTAAGACACAGTTAATGGTAGGGGCTGTGAAGTGTTATCAAACAGAGAGAGACCAAGGGGTGCAATTGCAATGTTCCTTGGAAGTAGTATCACAGGTGGGCAGGGTGGCAAAAACAGCATTTCGCACTACTAGCCCTCATGGGCCAGAGCACTGAATACATCAGTTAGGACATCATGATACGGATGTACAAGACATTGCTGGTTCTTCAGTTGGAGTTCTGAGTAGAATTCTGATCCTCCACTGCAAATAGAACAAAGATTGATAAAGATGTCACTGATACTGGAGGGTCTGACTTAGAAGGAGAGACTGGATAAGCTGAAAGAAGAAATGGGAGGAATAAGATAGCTTTGGCAGAGAAATATAAGCACAATCCGAACAAATTGTAAAGAATAATGTATAAATTAGTAAGTGGGAAGACAATAGAGCCCCTCAAAGTTCAGTAAGCCCATTCATGTGTGGAATCACAGGAGATGGACGAGATCCTCATTGAATATTTCATGTCAGAATGTCCTGTGGACAAAGACTGGGAAACAAAGGGAAAGAGACTGCGATGGATTGAAAATAGATCCAATTACAGAAGAGATGATGCTGGATGTCTGAGAAAACAAAGAGAGAGAAAGCTCGAGGTCCTGAACAAGTGTATCCAAAAACATTGTGGCAAAGTAGTGGCAGGAATGCTAGCAGCGATATTTGTGTCATTGTCCATCATATTTCCATTGGGTGTAGATGACTGAGGGGTGACACCCTCTCAACACTCTTCTCACACTCCCCTCTCGCCCTCTCTCTTTCACCCCCTCTCGAGCTGTCCCTTGCCCCCTCCAACAAGCCCCTCGCTCACCCCCTCTCCCGCTGGCTGTCCCTCCACACTCTCGCACCTCTCTCGCTCCCCTTCTCTCGCCCAATCTTCCACGCACCTTTCTCGCGTTCCTCTCTCACGCCCATTCACTCGCGCACATTCTCTCGCCCCTCTCTCGCTTCCTCTCTCATCCCCCTCTCTCACCCAGGTTTCTCGTCCTCCTCTCGCACCCGGTCTCTTGATCCACTCTTGCCCCTCTCTCTCTCGCCCCTCTCTCATCCTCTCTTTTGCCCCTCTCTCGAAGCCCTCTCTAGCCCCAATCTACTCTCTCGCCCCCTCTCTTGCCCCCTCTTGATCTTCTCTTTTGCCCCCTCTCGATCCTGTCTCGCCATTCTCTCTCCCACCCATCTCCACCTCTCTTCCCCCTCTTTCGCACCATCACTCTCACCCGGATCCTATCTCTCTCCCCATCTCATGCACCCTCTCGTCCCTCTCGCCCACTCGCTCGACCACCTCTCTGGCCCCCCTCTCTTGGCCCCCTCTCTCGCACGCTCTCACGCCCCCCACTCAAGACCTGCGTGCTAATTCACCTCTATAGCCACCCTCTCTTGAGCCCCTCTCTGGCCGCCTCTTTGGCCCTGCTCTCTGTCCACGCTCTTGCGCCTCCTCTCTCTGTCCTCTCTCACCCTCCCCTCTCTCATCCCTCACTCTCTGCCCTCTCTCTCGCCCCCTCTCTCTTGTCCACCTCCTATCTCTCTACCCATTTCTCTCCCCATCACACTACATCTCGAAACCTCTCTCCCACTCTCCCGCGTCTCTCTCTGCGTGCTTTCTCACACACGTCTCGCACTGCATCTCTAGCCTCTCTTTCGTCCCAGTCTTTCACCCACTCTCTCGCCCATTCCCTCGAACCTCTCTTTTCCCACCTCTCTCTCTTGCCCTCTCTCTTGCCCTGTCTCTTGCCACCCTCTCTTGCCCCCCTCTCTCACCATTTTTATCTCCCTCGCAGCCTCTCTCACCATCCTCTCTCTCACCCACGTCCTATCGTTCTCCCATTTCTCTCGTATCATCGTTCACCCCCCTCCCGAATCCCCCTCATACCCTCTCTGGGCACCTCTCTCTCACCATCCTTCTCTGTCCCCAGTCGCTTGCCCCACTTTCTCGCAACTCTCTCTTGTTTGTCTCTCTTGCTCCGCTCTCTCGCCCCTCTCTCTCACAACACTCTCTTAGCCCACTCTTCCGACATGTTCGCCCTCTGCCTCTCCCGCAAACACACTCGCCCCCTCTCTCGCCCCCTTTCTCGCCCACATCCTATCTCTCTCCCTGTCTGCACGCCCTACCTCTCGCCCCGTCTCACCCAAACTCCCCAACACCATTGCACACCCACGTCGCCCCGTCTCTGGCCCTCCTCTCTGCCCCCCTCTCTCGCCCCCCCGTCTTGCCCCCTCTCGCATCCCCGCTCTTACCCCTCTCTCTCACCCCATCCCCGATTCTCTTGCACCCCTCTCTCGCGTCTTCTCTTGACGCCCTCTCTCGACTCCCAATCTCACCTCCCTCTCTCGCCCCCTCTCTCTCGCCCCCTCTCTCGATTGTCTCGCACCCCTCTCTCGCCCCCTCTCTCGCTCCTTCTCTCACCCGCCTCGAACGCCTGCCCCACCTCCGCGTTCACCCACCTCTCTCCCCGTCCTCTGGCCACCTATCGCCCACTTGCTCACCTCCCTCTCTCACCCCTCTCTCTCACAAACTCTCCCGATCCTCTCTCTCACGTCCTCTCTTGCCCACCCTCTCGCATTCTGCCCGCTCTCTCACCCCCCTCTCTCGCCCCCTTCACACTCCTTCTCGACCTATCTCTCTCCCCCCTTCTCTCGCTTGCTCTTGCCCATTCTCTCTGGCCCTCATACTCTTCTTCTCACCTTTTCTCCCCCTCTCACTCTCGCTCTGTATCTCCCTCTCTCTCGCCCTCTCTTGCCCCCTCGTGCTCGCACTCACTCTCACCCTCTCTGACTCTCTCGCTCCCTTTCTCTCTAACCCCCACTCGCGCACCCCTCTCTCCTCCTTGCCATTCCTCTCTCACTCCTCTCTCACATCATCTCTCTCTCTCTGGTTCTCTCCCTCGACCTCACACTCTCTCTCTCTCTCTCTCTCTCTCTCTCTCTCTCTCTCTCTCTCTCTCGCCCTCGCTGTCTCTCTCTTCCCTCTCACTCTCGGTCGCCCACTCTCACTTTCCCTCGCCTTCCCCCCCTCGCAGCTCTCAGTCTGTCAATCCTTTCTCGCTCTTCCTCTCCCTGTCTCTGTCTCTCGTTCCGTCTCTCTCTCTCACCCCCCTCAACCTCTGTCTCTTTGTCTCTCTCACCTCTTCTCTCTCCCTCACCCACTCTAAGTCTCTCTTGCCCACTCACCCTCGCCCTCATGCTCTCTCTTTCTCGCCCTAACGCTCTCTCTTGCTCTCTTTCGGTTCTCTCTCTCTTGCCCCCTCTCTCACACCTCTTCTCTCTCTTGCCTTGCTTCTCTGTCAAATACTTTCTTTCTCTCTCATTTGCCTCTCTCTTGCCCCACTTCTCTCTCGCCCCGACTCTCTCGCTCACCACCTCCCTCTCTCTCTCGCCCCTCTCTCTTTCTCTCTCTCTCGCCTTTCCTCTCTCCCGCCCTCTCCCTCTCCCTCTCTCGTCCTCTCCGTCTCATTCCTCTCTCTCTCTCTGTCTTGCCTCATATGTCTCAATGTGTCTCCTGCCCCCCTCTCTCTCGACCGTCTCTCTCGCCTCCTTTATCTCTCTCTCTCTTGCCATCCCACTCTTTCTTGCCTCCTATATCTCTCACCTCCTGACTCTCTCGCACTCTCCTTCTCTCTCTGCCCTCTCTCTCTCTCTCTCTCTCTCCCCTCCACAATATCTACTGCCCACTTTCTCTCTCTCTTTGCTCTTCTCTATAGGTCTTGCCCACTTCCTCACTCTCGCTCTATCTGTCTCTGTCTCCCACTCTTTCTCGCTGTTTCACTCCCTCTATTTCTCTCTCTCGTTGCATCGCTCCCTCTCTCACCCCCTCCCACGACACTCTCTTTCTCATTATCCACTCCCGTATTCTCTCTCTCTCCCTCACCCTATCTCTCCCTTGCCCCTCTATCTCACCCTGATCCTTCACTATCTCTCCATTTTCTCTGACACTCGATCCCCCTCCCTCGGTATCTCTCGATCTGTTTCTCTTTGACTGAATCTCTCTCCCTACTGTCCCTCCCTCCCTTCCTCTCTGTCAGAATCTGTTTCCCTGATCGTTCTCTCTTCCTCTAACCCAGAGCCTGGGGCGGTTGGTGGTGAGTATGTGTGTCGGGGTGGGTGTGGGTGCGAGAGGGCAAAGAAATGTAGGAGGAGAGGAGGGGGAAAATGGTATAGAGACTGAATTGCGGGAGGGAGACAGAGAAGGCAGGAAAGTGAGAGTGACCGTGAGGGAGAGAGGAGTCGGTGCAGGTGGAGAAACCGGGGAGAGGTGTGCTTGTGAGAGAGCGAGACGTGGGAGAGTGAAAGGGAGAGGTGATGAGAAAGAGTGAGAGTGCAAATAGAGAGACAGAGAGAGAGAGAGAGAGATGAGAAGAAAGATTAGGGGACAGGAAATCGGGAGGCCAGGTTGTAGTGGGGTGACAGAGGGAGTTAAACCCAGCTCCTGAGCTCAGGGCGCGGCGCCCTCCCCTTCCCTGAGAACCAGGGCATGGGGCTGAGTCTGTCTCTCTCCAGCTCAGCTTCGTCAGCACAAAGACACACAACAACATCGGTCACTCTGCTGCTCGGCACGCTTTAATCCACATTTTTATTGTTTACAATTTGAAGTGATGGATACAGTCATTTGGATGGTGCATTTTCTCACTGGCCTCTGAGTTGTGAGAAACATTGAAATGTTTCCCTGCACCCTCCCTGTGGGATAAAGATCGACAAACCAGCGCTACCCTTAGTCTGTTACCATAGTGACAGGCTGCTCCATCGCTGAAACACTGAACTCAAATGAGAAAATCCCGGATGGATTGTTTAATGAGGGAATTTGATGGATGGATGGATTTGGATGAAGGGATATTTCAGCACATTCTTCAGCTGCTGCCTGAACTTAGTCTGGGTCACGGCATAAATCGCGGTGTTTGTGCAGCAGCTGAGGAGCTGCAGCATGAAGCCCAATTCCTGCACAAAAACATCGAGATACAAAGACTGATACCCAATATACCACATCCGGAACCATATAGAATACAACATTAATATTGACCATAACAGGGCGAAATTGGCCGAGATCACAAACAGTAAAATGATGGATTTTTTTCGGTTTCTCATTTCTGTGTCAGACTGAGCGTTCCCATTGGTGTGAGCGCGGAGTCTCCTGCGGGCTCTGCTGGTCACTAAAATGTGTCTGACGGTGAGGACATTGAGCAGCAGAATCAGGAGAAATGGGACACACGGGGTAATAATGTGGTGGAGGAACTCGATTGCGATCCAGACATTGGATAATAGAACAGGGACTGTTACATCACAAAACCAGGGGAGGTTGCCCAGCCAATACCGAGCTGTGAACATAAAATACCAGAAGATGTTCTTTAAACAGCTCAGCGCAGTCACAGCTCCCAGAACCACAGCCGCCGTTTTCTCACTGCAATATTTACTTTTCAGCTTCTGGCAACAAATGGCCACAAACCGATCAAAGGTGAAAGTGACGGTGAACCAGACAGAGCAGTCAGTGGCTGCATAAAGCAGGACGGCGTGGATATTACACACGGGGACGGAGTCCTTCAGGAAATTAAACTGTTCCGGATATACAATGGGAATGTGTCTCAGGATCAGGTCGAGGATAATGACCAGGAGATCCGCCGCTGCCATGGCCCCCAGGTAACGTCTGACACATGGAGACAATCCACAATCTTTATAAAGCAGGACGTAGATGGTCACTACGTTAACTGTGAGGAAGGAAAACAAACCCATTATCCATCAGCCTGGAGGCAAAGGGACCCGTTTGATCGGGGACCCAGTGAGATTTTCAAATGTGTCCCTGTATTCATGGATTTATTAAAATAATTGGAGCTGGAATAACAAATGGTAACGTCGGAATGACTGACAAAAATCTGATATAAAACACAAGAAACCCTCCCTCCCCAAACACACAGAGACACTTCCATAAGGACAGATGGTTTCTCGAACATTCCCATACACTCGATCACTCGAGAGCAGACACAGGTCACTCCTTCCCAGTTCCTAATACGGAGGGTGGAAACGTTGCTGTCCTGAAGGATTATCTCCCAGTTTCGTGAAGACAACCGGAGTTTGGGAATTTTTGTATTTTGGTCTAAATTGTGGTCGATCCCTGTCGTGAAGAAATGTAAACCCAGGGAAAACGTATTCACCCGTTTATCTGCCTGAGGGGCCTTCGGAACAGTGTCTCCTTCTCCCTGGAACGGGATCTCTTCTCTCGGGATCTTATCGTTTGTTCGATTCACTGACACCCGGCCGTTCACAAACAATGTCAGGGAAAGAACGTTCCGGGGAATGTTAGTTATAGAATTTCGGGAGCAGAACGTTCCATGGAATGATGGTTATAGAATGTCGGTGACAGAACGTTCCGTGGAATGTCAGTTATAAAATGTTGGGGACAGAATTTTCCCGGAAACGTCAGTTATAGAATGTTGGGGACAGAACGTTCTGGGGAACTCCTTGACCTGTCCATCACCTTTCCCCACTACCCACCCAACCAACATGATGTACTGTGCCAGGACACACTGTAACATTAATGGAGTGAGAGACGGAGGGCTCAATCTCAGGAATGGGAACTAAAGACATTGCCAGATCAGCTGAAATGGTTAGACATACCACATTCTCAATCCACCTCACAGAACCAGCCCCGACACCATAAACCCAGAGGAGATTTCTGTTCACGTGGAACACGGTGTAGACCCGGCCAGTGTATTGTTCAGTATAACCCAGCAATCTGACCAGAGTGGAACACTGTGCAGCTTCATCCATTGCACTGGTCAGTACAACCCAGCAATCTGTCTAGATTCATTCATTGCCCTGGTCAATACAATCCAGCAATCTGTCTAGAATCATTCATTGCCCGGGTTAATGCAAGCCAGCAATCTGACCAGAGTGGAACACTGCACAGATCAGATGAGGGCATTGATCTATAAACCCAGACTAGATATCAGTCCATCACCAGGAGCTGTGCAGACCACAGCAGTGCATTGACGTATAAACCCGGACTCGATATCTGTCCAGCACCAGGAAGTGTGCAGACCACAGCAATGCATTGATCTATAAACCCGGACTAGACAACTGTCCGACACCAGGAGAAGAGCAGACCACAGCAGTGCAGTGATATATAATTCTGGACTAGACATCTGTACAGCACCGGGAGCTGTACCAGACCACAGCAGGGCAGGAATGTGTGAACCTGAAACCAATATCCATCCAGCATAAGGAGCTACACAAACCACTTCATTGCTTGTCGATAAACTTCAACCAGATAGTCTGACCAGCACAGCGACCCGTGCAGTGATTACCCGTGAATTAATCTGTAAACCAGGAGCAGTTGCCCTCCCAGTATGTAAAACTTTGTTCACCGCCCCACTGCACTGGTCTGTAACCCAGGAGCAGTCACCCTCCCAGCATGTATTACTGTGTACACCACCCCAGTGTTTTGATCAATAAACAAGGAGAAGTTACTCTCCCAGTATGTAGGACAGTGTACACCATCCCAATGCATTGACCTTTAAACCAGGAGCAGTTACCCTCCCAGCATGTAGAGCTGTGTACACCACCTCAGTGCATTGATCTGTAAACAAGGAGCAGTTACCTTCCCAGCATGAATGACTATGTACACCACCCCAATCCATTGGTCTGTAAATCAGGAGCAGTTACCCTCACAGCATGCCGGACACTGTACACCACCCCAGTGCATTGATGTGTAAAACAGGAGCAATTTCCTCCCAGCATTTAGAATTGTGTACACCATCCCAGTGATTGATCATTAACAACGTGCTATATCCCTGCCCAGTGTGGGGAAACTTCATCCCATTCTTGAAGTAACAGGATGTACAACTCCCATCCATTTACAGCTCCATAATCTCCATTGTACCTGAACATGGAGGTGCTGTGGGTGTGAACATCACTGCCAGAGAGAGGTGGCTGTGGAATCAGTTTAAATGTCACCACATTGGAGGGGTTTGTGGTAGAGACAGAGAGGGGGAGACAGAGACAGTGTCATGGAAGGAAGTGTTCCAAGGTGTCAGAGTGCTAAAATATAGACGTAACGATAACATCATATACATGAGCCAGTCTTCCCTGGATTGATGGCAAAAAAGTTATATTGGTGTGAGGTCAGATGAACATGTGTTCTGTATCTTTGTAACTGGAATTAGTTTCAACAGAATCTATGACTCATTGGGCAGATTCTAACAATAATTTATCTTTGTTTGATTTTCCTTGAGTGTAACAGAGGGATTATCTGCTGAGGCTGAGCTAGTTTCCTGGTGCTATCTTAAGGAACTCACCTCATCAACCACCCGCCCCACCCCTTGATGACCCTTTCATTCAATGCCAGCCCGATTCTGACATCCATCATAGCTGGAGGTTCTCACCATCGCCCGGGTACTCCTGGATATAGTATGATCCCTGGCACTGGATTCATCATTAACAAGCCAATGGGCATATGTTTGAGGTTTCGCCGTTAGGAGCTGCCCTGCACAGTTTACCCCAAGCATGACAGATAAGGGGCAATTGCACCATGGTTTGTCAACAGGGGCACGGAGCTCCTGGTGGATGGTCTAGTACAGAGGGGGACCATTCTCTTCCCAAAGGAGGCCACGCCACTAGATCCGCCGAGCAAGATCTGAGCTCCCCACCCAGCTCACTGCAGTATCTGCGATCTTAAGTAATGTCCAGCAATACAGGACATACATCAGTAACCTTGCCTGATCTGTCAGGATAAGCGTGACTGTATTCTCTCTGTTCCCTCACACTCACTGTATATCTGTTACAGCACCAACCCCCGAACATGATTCCTGCTCCACTCTCACTGTTGCACATTCTGTCTTTATCTCTGTCTCTCTGTCTCTGTATCTGTCTCTGTCTCTGTCTCTCTCTCTCTCTCTCTCTCCCCTCCCCCTCCCTCCCTTCATCCATTTTAACCCCCCCCCCCCCCAACACGAATCGTTCTGCATGGACACAACACAGTGGACTGACTCCCTCCGGACACCTCACCATGTACCTGCCCCCCATCTACACCAGCACTGCACGCGGGGCCACCCACTCCCGCCCTCACTCCCACCATCCCTTTCTCCCACACTTTCTCCGATTCCAGGAAAGCAGTCTGGAATAGGATAGAAAGGGCCAAGCCGAGTGGTGGAGTGCCTGTTTCCCGTTCCCTCACCCCCTTCCCCCCGCCATGTGGGGAGAACCCTGGTAGGAGCCGGAGAGGACCGGGACGCCTCGTGTGGAGATTCTGAGACATCCACTTCCCAACGACCGAGTAAGGAGCAATCTTCAATGAAGGGCAATTCCACTTTAAACCCACTGACAGTTCCGTTTCCTCCCGGCACAACTTGGAAGCCATGGCCCTGATGCCATCTCCTTTTTGTGTCGACCTGGTACAAATGGAATCCCCACGGTCTCGGTAGGAAGGAGGGTGGGCTCAAAACACATCACCATCACCACCTCCCAGGAAGGGAGCACTGAGACTCCCTCCTACGCCTCCTCCTGTAAACAGCTCAGATACTGAAACTCATCTGTGATAGTGACTGCTCTCCTCACTTGCCCTGACATCTTCAATAATATGTGCTCATATACATGCAGTGCTCTCTGTTCCTGCACCCACTTTATAATGGCACAGCCTGCTTTAACCTGTCTTTCATTGTCTTTCCTACCAAAGTGCAACACCTCACACAGCTCTGCACTGATCCTCAGCTGCCAAAAACCTGAACTCGAAACCAATGTGTGATTTCCCTGTTAGAGTTCCACACTGTCCTCCATAGACTTTACAATTCTTCCAGGTTCGGTGCCATCTACAAACATTGAGATTGCCATAGCGTCACAGTCCCCATGATACAACTGAAATCCTGACCCACACTCACATGTGTGACCAAATGAAATACTGATATATTTCCCACGGACAGAGTCGAATAATGACATGCTGTCACTGGAGCAACTAAAAAAACATGACATATACGAGACGGAGTAGATGAAATATTGACAAACCACAGAGCAAGAGAAATCCGGATATGTTCCACTTATCTATATTCATCAGATTATAATGTGATGATGTTGAAAACGTGTACTGTACCTTTAAGAGAGGATGAATGCCGTTCTGAATTGAGAGCTTACAAGCACCTGTGGCATGAGAGGATGGCAGAACTAGAAACAGTATATTGTTGTAGAGCTGGCGTTGGGCAATAAACAGTTAAGGGAAAGGGGGGTCCCAGAGTTGTGAATAGTAGATGTAAAATGTTCACTTTCAGAATCAAAACATAACTTGATGTTTTTATTTCAACAGTGGAATTTGGCAGAACTGTCACTCATATTTTAACAGTTTACGAGGCGAATTGAGCATTTCTTTATGTTTAATTTAAATTATCAGATGAACTTTACGCCGTGTCCTAACAATTGCTGTGTGTGTATCTGTATCTCTCTGTGTGGGGCAGGTGTGGAAGTCTCTGTGGTGCTTAAAGTGATGCAATGCCACCCTCCTCTGGCCTCCACACGCCACTGCACTGGCATTGGCAGAGGGGGGAAAACCAACAGAGATTCATTCAGAGAAGGGGAGGGAGAGGATATCTGCTCACTGCACTATCCAAACTGATACCTTATCCATGCACTGATCTAAATGTCCGTTAAACGTTGTAACTGTCCTTGCTTTCACTACTTCCTCTCGAAGTTCATTACACACACAAGCCAGCTTCTGTCTAAAATAATTACCTCTCCTGACTTTTGTAATCTTTTTCCTCGCACCTTAAAATATCCCTCAGTTTTGAATCCCCAACTCGATGGAAAAGACATCAGACCTTCTGCTTATCTGTACCCTTCATTATTTTATAAACCTCTGTAAAGTTATCCCTTAATCTCATACTCTCCAGTGAAAATAGTCCCAGTCTACCCAACCTCTCCTTGTAGCTCAATCCGTCCATTTCCCAGCAACATCCAGGTTCATCTCTTCTGAACCCTCTCCGGCTGAATTATATCAAGGTCAGTAATATTAAAGTGAAAAGTCAAGGTTCTTTCTAAGGGTAGTGGAGATCAAAACTAGAGGACATAGGTTTAATGTGAGAAGGGCATATTTAAAAGTCACCTCAGGGGTTGTTTTTCACCCAGAGGGTGGTGTGCCTATGAAATGAGCGGGTAGGGTGACCAGACTGGACACAGTATTCCAGAAGAGGTCTCACCAATGTCCTATACAACTTCAACATGACGTCCCAATTCCGATAATCATAGATCTGACCAATGCAAACAAGTGTGTTAAACAGCTTCTTAACCACACGAGGTTTTTGAGATGCAAATTTTAAAGAAATGTACCAGACGGCCTAGGTCACTGTTCTACAACACTGCCAAAGACCCTGGTTTTAATTGTATTGATTAGATTAGATTACTTACAGTGTGGAAACAGGCCCTTCGGCCCAACAAGTCCACACCGACCCGCAACCCACCCATACATTTACCCCTTACCTAACACTACGGGCAATTTAGCATGGCCAATTCACCTGGCCTGCACATCTTTGGACTGTGGGAGGAAACCAGAGCACCCGGAGGAAACCCACGCAGACACGGGGAGAACGTGCAAACTCCACGTAGTCAGTCGCCTGAGTCGGGAATTGAACCCGGGACTCTGGCACTGTGAGGCAGCAGTGCTAACCACTCTGCCACCCAGATCCTACTCTTGTTTGATTTACTAAATCCAGGACCTCGCATTAGTCCAAATAAACTTCACCTGCCACTCCTCAGCTCTGTGAGTGATATTACCACCTCCTCACATTCCCCGTTTAATTTTAAAATTCCCTCCCCCTCTCCAGGAGGCCTGCACACTCCAGCCTTGATTTTCACAAAGACCCTGAGCTTGGTTTGCCTTGTGTGGTTAGAGGGAGGAGGGACAGATTGCAGACACAGTCAGTGGGGAGGAGACGCTAGATAGTAATCAGCGGTCTGGTATCATTTCATGGTTTTAGGAAGAGGGTAGTCACACTTTAGAGGATGGTAATACTGGTTGGTGCTTTGGGGCCAGAAATTATGCTGTTTCTCCATCTCTGGTGTTCACTAATAAATATCTATTTGAGACCCTTCATAGTGCAGAGTGTGTCTGCAGACTTCTTTCCCTAATATTGTAGACGACAGATAATAGCAATTAAAGATGTTTATAGTTAATTTCGATGGCACAGCACGTGGACTCAACATCCTACAGTTGAGATAATTGTCTTCCACTTGTTTAACAATACAGAGTGTTTTGTGTCGTTCAGTAATGGTAAGCTGATAATAATAAATCCACACCGAGCAGAAAACTGGCACTTAAAATATGATCCAAAATCTGGGTATGGTAGTGTAGTGAGTAGTGTCCCTGCCTCTGAGACAGAGCTCTCGATTTGATTCCAATTCCTGAACTTGTGTGGTAGTGTTTCGCGCTCTATGTTTTAAAGCTCTATTTTAAAGATAAATGTGAGGTGCTGTGTTTCAGATGCAATTCGCTTTGTGAAAATATTCGACATTAAGCAAAACACAATTCATTCAACCACTGCCTACAAAACACACAAATAAGCAGAATAATAGATTGTTCTAAACAATAACTGTTCCAATATGGTAATTTACTATAAACACACACTTGTCAAACAAAAAAAAATCAGGAAACAGATTGTCTCACCTGCAGGTCTCCAATGCAGGAGGAAAGAACATCAAAAAGCCAATTATTGAGAGAAATCCCTGATAGAGTGTAGCAGCTGGGAGAGATTTCCAGCCTTCCAATCCTGCTGAGACCCTAGCAATAACTGGGGAAAGGTAAAACGAAGAATCCTGGTTCTGTGACAGCTTGACCGTCACTCCACAGGACCAGACCCCAGCTGCAAGAACCATGAGTAATGGACTGTATCTATACTGTTTATGGCACTGTAGGAGTCTTTCAGAAATGCCTAATCACACCTAAGCCATTAAATGATAGTAAGATACAAGTGAAAGTTAAACATGAATAAATGAAACAATAGGATTCAGCAGGCCTGGTTATCAGACACAGCCGGCCTTGGGAGCCCAGAAATAATGACCCTGCCAAAACATCATAGGATCAACGAGCTAGTGAATAGAAAGCATCATCTCTCTGCCTAACACCTAACTTTACAATTGGAGATGATGCTATTAGCCCAATATTCAGCGATGTCAACATCCCAACTAGACCAAATGTTATTGTGACTTGTAAGGATTGTAGTGAAATGGTTAACTGTAGCTGTTTATACATTGACTGTGATTGATGTCAGTCTCCATGGATACTAATTGTGTCATTGAAGAGTTTCCCTCTTCCATTAGTAAGGGGTTTCCTTCAACCGGATATTCTATCTTTTGAGCGGCAGCGTCATCCTCAAGATGATTGGGGTCAGCAGCTGCAAGGAGAGGGGGAGGAGGAGAATCTTAGAACAATAGACGGGAATGTTCCATCAATGGATCAGAAGCTGACAGCATTAGACTCGAATGTTCCAACAATGGACAGTAGTTAATGTTTGTTCTATACTTGCTTTCTCAGTATTGAGCATGGTTAGATTTGCGGATACGAGCCGTACTGATGATTATTCAGGCAGGTTACTATCGTGTACTCGCTATTATTGGTGTCCCTCGTAAGCCTATTTCTGTCAATTCTATTAGCGGTGGTGAAGGTTATTGCTATTTCTGTTATTTATTTTTAACAAGTACATTTCCTGTTATCTTCAGTTTCAGTCATAAATTCCACTTCATTTCTACAAATTTCCGAATCCTCACTCATAAAAATCCAAGAAGGAAAAAGAATGTTCAGACACGAGTTTTCCTTTTGCCCTGAACTTCTTTATGTCTCGATACTCTCTCTGTTTTCAACCCTGCCTACGCCCACCATTATAATATCCCTTGTCTCGAACTCTGCCTCATCGCTGTTCCAAAATAAGTGATCATCTGCCCCCTTGTTAACTTCAGATTTTTTGGCTCCAGTTCTTTTCTGACCACTCTGCCATGTACAAATATTTTGACTACAAGCTTGTACTTGTTTCTTCAATTATTTCATAATAGGAACCGCATCCCAAAATAATAATTTCACTTGCCGTGTTATGACTCTAAAGGCATTGTTTCAAATTCTAACAGAACCAATGATAGAACTTAAATTCAAATGAAAACAATTGGAAAGAAACCTCATTTTACAAACAGCATCTATGAAACATCAAGATTTCTTTTATTGTTTCACTGATAGCCTTTGGTAAAGAAACCAAGTGTGGCAAAGAAATATTGGTTCCGTATTGTCTTGACGTCAGTTAACGGCAATTAGTGATGGATGACAAATGCTGCCATTGCCAGTGATGCTGCATCTCGTGAAACAACATAATTAAAGGTGAAATAAACCAAGGAACTGTGGATGATAGAGATCTGAAATTAAATTCCCCAGCGTCTGAAAACATTGGAGAATCTCAGCAAGTACAGCAGCCTCTGTCAGGAGAAAAACAGATAAAGTTTCGAATCTAATGACACTATATCACAACTGAAAGCAACTTAAAATTAATGTTATTTATATCAGAGATGGTAGGATGTGTGAGGGGAAGGTTAGGTGAGTGGATGTAGAAATGCCCAGCGAGGAAGAGAGAGAGAGAGAGAGAGAGAGAGAGAGAGAGAGAGAGAGAGAGAGAGAGAGAGAGAGAGAGAGAGAGAGAGAGAGAGAGAGAGAGAGAGAGAGAGAGAGAGAGAAATGAAAAGCAAACATAGGAACTGCTGATGATGAACCAGAAGGAAAATAACATTGGAGCTTACTCTAAATTTCCCCTTCTCCCAGATTCCTGAACATCATGTGAATTTAGATGTGCCCCTGTTTACATTGAGTTATACTCCCTCTGTCTTTCTTCTCTGAGTGTAATGATCAACTCCATCGGCAATACTGGTGCCGCCCTTAGAGTTGCTGACATACAAAGAAACGAAATGTCACATTGTCAACTGATTGTTTGGCGAAATGAACTGTAACTGTACAGCAGTGCAGAGATGTAACTGTTTTTTTTCTGCTAAGAACATAAACATTTTCACCACTGATTGGGTGCATCGTGTGTAGGCATTTGACTTGTTCCAGTAATTACAGAGTAAAGAGACGTTCTATGGACGCTTTTGACGGGGTTTGTGTCATCAGCTGTTGCCCTGCTATTCAGGGATACCCAAGGATATGGTGACCCAATTCTGGACGAGATATGAGCACTGCATTTACAGAGTGTTCTGGGTCGATGGTAAACACGTGGAATCGTGGCTACACAGAAGAGAAGCTGTGAACACAGCGAGGGCCAGGGCACTGGGTGTTCCTACCCGGAATTTCCAGTAGCATTTGTCTGCGCTGGACAAATTCCAAGGGTGAAATGTGAAACCAGTGTCTTTCAAAAAATGAGGTGGTCACTGAGCTGTGTCCCCTCCTTCTAACTCACACCAGGGACAGGACTGTGCTGACACTCACCACGAAGTGAACTGGGTTGATTCTGGAACTTTCCAGGCAGAGTGGATGACATATCTATCACCATGAAGTGTATTGGATTGAGTCTGGAACTTTCCAGGCAGGAGTGAGCGACATGTCCGGATGCAGTCCTCTGATATATCACAAGCTGATAGGAGCCACCTGCCTGCTGAGAGGAATACATTGGTTCTGTCTCCACAGAAGAATGTGCAGAAAATAACTTCCTGAAATACTAGGGAACAGGGACCCTGGTGAAAATCATATCATTATTTTCCAAGTGTCTAGTTGTCACATTCCTTATAAAAGGTTATGATGTTTTTCTCACAGCTGACATTAAGCTATTTAGTTTTCTGTTTGTCCTCTCCGTCCTGTTTTAAATGTTTAAGTTTACAAAAGTTGTTTTCCAGTCTGCAGTATCCTTTCCAGAATCTAAACAGCTTCGACGAATAGTCAGTAATTCTTTCACTAGCTCTGTGCGACCTCCTTAATACTTGCTCTCATCTTCCGCCTACGAACTCTCCAAACACAAGGGATGAATGCAGAATTCTCCAGCTTCTTCATTTCCCCTCCTCCCACTTATATCAGTCCAAAACCTCGGGCGATGCACCGCCTTCTTGACCTGAAATCTACTTCCCGACCTCTCCACCCCACCCCCTCTCCGGCCTATCACACTCACCTTAACTTCCTTCCACCTATCGCATTCCACCGAAACCCACCCCCAACCCCCAGTCCCTCTTCCATATCTTTTGGCTTAGCCTGCTTGGCAGACCTTCCTCATTCCTGAAGAAGGGCTTATGCCGGAGACATCGATTCTCCTGCACCTTGGGTGCTGCCTGATCTGCTACGCTTTTCCAGCAACACATTTTTCATCTCTGATCTCCAGCATCTGCAGTCCTCACTTTCTCCCTGTTGCAGGGAATGGAGTGTTTACGTTATAAAGACAGGCTCGATGGGCAAGGACCTTTTCCACTGCAGCTTGGAAAGTTGCGACCTTATCAACCTTATAGAGATTTATAAAACAATGAGGGGTATAGATAATATTGAATGGAAGGTGCCCTTTCCTTCGGGTGGTGGATTTCAAGACTAGGGGGTAATTTGAAGATGACAGGAGGAAGGTTTACAGAAGACACCGTGTCATAGAGCTACCCAGCTCTACCCAACTTGTCCTTGCCAAACTGATGTCCTACATTAATGTAGTTCCATTTGCCAGCATTTGGCCCATATCCCCCTAAAAACTTCCCATTCATGTGGCCCACCAGATGCCTTTTAAGTGTTGTAATTTTCCCAGCCTGCACTTCCTCTGGCAGCTTGTTACTTATACAGCACCCTGTCATTGAAAACGTTGCCCCTTATATCCCTATTAAGTTTTCCCTCTGACCTTCAACCTATGTCCTCTAGATTTGGAGCGTGCTAACTCGGGGAAAAGACATTGGCTATTGGCACTATTCATTCCACTTGTGAGTATATAATCCTGTATGATTACTTCGCACCGCTGATGCTCCAGAGAAAATAACCCTGGCATATTCAGCCCCTCCATAAATCTCAACACATCCAATCCTGGCAATACCTTTGTAAATATTTTCTGAATCCTTTCAGGTTTCACACATCATCCCTCGAAGCACGAGACTGTAATTGCACGATGTATTCAATAGTGACCAAACCAATGTCCTGCACATCCGCAATATGACCTTCCAATCCTATATTCAATACACTGTCCAACAACGACAAACATATCAAACACCTTCTTCAATATCCTTTATATCTGCAACGCCACTTTCAAAGTACCATGAACCTGCTCTCCAAGGTCTCTTTGTTTAGCAACACTCCCCAGGGATTGAACATTAAATGTGTGAACTAAGCCTTGATTTTCTTTTCCAAAACGTAGCACTTCACATTTATCTAAATTAATCTCCATCTGCAACTCCTCAACCCATTGGTCCATCTGATCAAGATCCCGTTATAATCTGAGGTAATCATTTTCTCTGTCCTCTGTACCTTCACTTTTGGTATCCAATACGAACTTACTGATGATACATCCTGTGTTCACATCCAAATCATTTATGTAAATGATGAACAGCAGTGGAACCAGCACCAATCTTTATGACACACCACGGGTCACGGGCATAAAGTCTGAAAAAAAATCCCTTCACCACGACGCTCTGTCTTCTATCTTTGAGCCAGTTTTGTATCCAAATGGCTAGTTCTCTTTGTATTCCATGAGATCTCACCTTGCTAACAAGTCTTTCATGGGGAACCTTGTTGAAAGCCTTACTGAAGCCAATATAGATCATGTCCACTGCTCTGCCCTCATCAATGTCTTTTGCTACTTCTTCAGAAATAATTAATGCATTATCAGTCCTTGCCTTTCCACATACATGTAAATCCTGTCGTTAGAATTCTCTCCAACAATGTGCCCACCACCGAAGTCAGGCTCACTTGTCTATTGTTCCCTGGCTTTTCCTTGCCAGTTTGTTTAATAATCACACCGCGTTTAGTCAGTCTCATATATTCCAGCACCTCAGCTGTGGCTATTGATGATAAGAACATCTCATCAAGATTTCCAGCAATCGAGCTTCCCACAGAGTTATTGTGTATACCTGATCAGGACCTATGAAGTGCATTGTGATTACACATCGTTTGGTTCATGTATGGCATGAACATCTTCAGAAGTGATAGATGTGGGTAAAGTTACAACGTTTAAAAGACATTTTATTAAGTACAAGAATATGTGAAGGATTGGGAAAATAAGTTCCAAGCGCTGGAACGTGGGAATAATTTAGTTTGAGATTATCGTTAGAATTGAGTGTATGGGCTGATATATCTGTTTTCAAACCTCCTGTATAACTCTGTGCTTCCATGTGTGTTTGTATGCATCTGCATATTTCTGTCCGCGTTTGTCGATTTGTGTGTCTCTATATGTGTATCTATCTCTTTGTGTGTTCTGCATTAGTGTGTGTATCTATGTTTACATCTCTATTTCTGCATCTGTGTGAAATGGGAACTGTTTTGTTTTGGGGTGAATCATTGAAAGGTGTTCAAAGCCTCCCTTCCTGCCCTCCCTCTCCCGCTGCCTCTCCCTCTTGTGCTGAAAGTGATACAATGCCATGCTCTGTTGGTGTGTTTTAGGACTTTTCAATCTTTTCTTACATCTAAGATTATTTGTAAAGGTAAATCACTAAACATTGCATTTAATTAAATGCACGTGTGCGTGCGTGTGTGTGCGTGCGCGTGCGTGTATGTGTTTGTGTGCGTCAATGTGTGTGTGTTCATCTGTGTGTGTGTGTGTGAATGTGTTTGTATGCCTCTGTGTGCAGCTGTGTGTATATATGTGCGTCTGCGTGTGTATGCATGTCTTTGTGTATCTGTATGTGTTAGTGTGTGTCCTTGTTCTGGGTGTGTGCGTGCCTGTGTGTCTGTGTACATCTGTGTGTGTGTGCATGTGTGTGGGAAATGTGGGTGCTTGTGTATGGCTGTTTGTGGGTATCCACCTGTTTGTGTGTGTGTGCGTTTGTGTGTGTTTTTGCCTGTGTGTTGGTTTGTATGGGTGTGTTTTCTGTGTGGTGCACGTCAGTGAGTATGAACGTCTGTCTGTATGCCCGCGTGTGCATGTCTGTTTGTGTATCTTTGTGCCTATGTGTGTGTATGTGTCCATGTGTCTGTGTGTTCGTGCGATTTTTGTATGCGTCTGCGCCTGTGCTAGGATGTGCCTGTTTGAGTGTGTATATATATCTGTTTGTGTGTATCCGTGTTAGCGGATGTGTGCATGTGTGGGGATTGTGGGTGTGTATGTGACTGTTTGAGTATGACTGCCCGTGTTTGTGCGTGTGTGTGTGTGTGTGTGTGTATAGCCTGTGTGTGAGCCCATGTGTGCGTGTGGGGAGGGAGAGTGTCGATGTCTTCGTGGGTGGGAAGTGTGGCTGTCTGTGTGTGTTTGTGTGTGTGTGTCGTTACGTGTGTCTGTCTGTGTTTCTGAGTCTGTCTGTGTGTTTGTTTCTGTGTCTGTGTGTGCGTGTGTCTGTCTTGAAAGAGTGTGGTGCTGAAGAAGCGCAACTGTTCAAGCAGCATCCAAGGAGCAGGAGAGTTGAAATATCGAGCATAATCCGATGTGGTGCTCGAGGGAATGTAGCTGGGAAGGTGGTGGTGCTGGGGGGGAAGTAGCTGGGAAGGAGATTGTTAAATGAAGGTGGGCTGAAGGTGATAGTTTCGAGTGGAAGGTGGAGTGGATAGGTGGGAACGAAGAACAACAGATTGTACAGTTCAAGAAGGAGGGGCCGAGTTGTAGGGTTGGATGTGGAATATGGTGGGGGGAGGGGAAATGATGAAACTGGTGACATCTGTGGCTGTGTGTGTTTTGTGTGTGTGTGTGTGTGTGTGTGTGTGCACGTGCGCGGCTGAATGCGTGCGTCGGTCGGCGTGTGTACGTCTCTGTGTGTCTGTTTGTGCACCTGGGCTTGTGTCTGTATCCGGGTGTGGGTGGCTGGTTGTCTGTGTTGAAAGAGTGTAGTGCTGAAAAAGAACAACCGTTCAGGCAGCATCCTAGGAACACTGGCGGGGTGGAGTGGCTTTTCACATATCAGCAAGTTGAGGGAAGCAAGGGGTTAGCAGGAATGTGGAGTTGAGCGCTGTAGTTGATCAGCCATGCTCTTTTGAAAGACAGTGCGGGCTTGAGGGTCAAATATCCTACTCCTGCTCCCATTTCTTATGTTCTCATGTTATTCTTTTGGAAAGTAACTGTTTATTTTCCTGGAAGTTGTGTTATAAATGTTGCATTCAAGGAGAGCAGAAGATTTTTTTAGTTCACCCTGGGTGGGGTATGGCAGCTGTATTCCCAGCGAATCTGGGTCTCAGCCACATCTTGAGCGGAAATTATGGGAAGATGGATTGGGGGTGACGGTTCACTTCCTGACCCTGCCTGGATTTTCCAAGTACATTTCCGAAACTACACCTCACCATTCGAGTGGCCTCAATCTGCTCCTGTGTAGCAGGTCCAAAGGGATGAATAGAACATCAGAATGTAGGGCTGAGGGACACCAGTGTACGCGTGTATGTCAGTCAGCATATGTACGTCTCTGTGTATCTGTTTGTGCGTCTGTGTCACTCTGGGTGTGTGTGTGTGTGTTTGTGCGGTTGTGTCTGTCTGGGTGAGAGGTTTCTCTGAGAATGTGTGAGTGTGTGTGTGTGCAGCTGTATGTGTGTCTGCGTGTGTGTTCGTTTCTGTGAGTGTGTGTCCATCTGTGCACGTATCTGTTTTTGACTCTGTGTGTGTGTGTGTGTGTGCGCGCGCGTGTTCAGAGGTTTAAAGGATGAACCCGGACAGAACACCCGGCACCAGCCTCTGTATCGGAAAAGGGAACAGGAAACAGAGACCTGTCGACCCTTCAGAACCTTCCTTCCTAACATCTGAGAGTTTGTAACAACATTTACAGAGCTTTTCCACAGACTGCACAGAAACATCGGGAAAAGGGTCGGTCATTCAACACATTGAGCCTTCCCCACTCTAGCTTTTTGCCAAAAATCTCTTCGATTGACTTTCCCAAACACTGTATCCTCTATATTCTTTGAAGTGATTAACTACCTGGATAAAAAAAAGTGAGATAGGAACCTCGGTCCGTCAATTTGATGAAGAAGTCAACAAAAGTATACACATAAGTCTCTTCTCAGAGCAACGGGTTTACATCAATTCCTTTTGAAATGCTAACAGTTATTCTAATTTTCTAACCAATGTGCTCCGTTTCACGTCTATCCACATTGATCTTCACCTGCCATGTATTTGCCCATTCCATCCTTTTGAATTTCTTTACATCCTGATCACCCACTCACATTCTCAATTTGGCGCAATTAGTAGGTTTGTAAAGATTTCATACAATGCCTCTGAACAAATGTTTGTTATGTTTTCTGAATAGTTGGGGTCCAAATATCAATTCCTGCTAGTCTTTGCTTTCCACTCCAAAATATATTGTCCTTTTATACTAGTACGCTTTTTCCTTTAAACTTTCCCATTCTCAACCCATGCCAGTATATTATATCTAACTGTTACACACTGCTATGCGTCAGGACAGACCACGTCAAATCATTTCAAGGAAGCAGCACAGACACAACCTTTGCTCATTGACTTAAGAAGAGGTAAGGTGGATATTGCAGGAGTGATGCAGCTGAATGCAACAGAAACAGAAGAGGATAGCAGACAGAATAACTTAACTATCTGAAAAAACAAAAGAATTATGCCTCAACTCCCGGTTCAACCCGGTGAAACTCATCCGCACCCCATCCAGTGCTAATACATTCTTTCTCAAGTAAGGTGGCTTAAACTTCATGCAATACTCCAGGTGGGGCCTCTCCAGCACCCTGTACAGCTGCAAAATAACTTACCTGATTTTAAATTGAATCCCTTCAGCAACGAAAGACAACATGTCATTTGTCTTCCTCAGGACTTGCTGTATCTGCAGACCAACCTTGTGTTATTCCTGCACATGGACATCCAGCTCGCTCTGCAGAGCAGCATGCTGCAACGTTTTACCACTCAAGTAATAACAAAATGTACTCCTAACAAAATGGACGAATTCACATTTACTGACATTGTATTCCATCTGCCTGACATTTGCCGACTTACTCAAAGTATCTCTGTGCATGTTGCTCTGCCACTTATCTTCATGTCATCTGCAAATTTTGACAAAGTCTGGATGCTCCGAACTCCACAACATTTATATAAATTGTGAATAATTGCAGGCCCAACCATGATCCCTGAAGCTCGCCACTAGTAACTGATTGCCAGATATGAATAGCACTCATTTAGACCCACACTTTACTTCCTGTTAGTCAACCTATATTCTGTCCATACTAATACTTTACCCATAACGCTTCAATTTTTATCTTCTGCAACAGGCTTTTGTGTGGCACCTTGTCGAAGACCTTTTGGAAACCAAGATACACCGTATTCGTTGTCTACCTTGCTCATAATTTCTTCATAAATTTCCGAAAGACTTGTTAAGCATGACCTGCCCTTCATGAACCTATGCTGTGTCTGCGCAATGGGTCGATTTCTATCAAAATGTCTTGCTATTTCTCCCTTGATAACACACTCAAGCATCTTCCCGATTACACAGATTGAGCTAACTGGTTTATAATTTCCCATCTTTTCTCTACCAGCCTTTTTAAACTGTGGCATCTCATTTGCTGTTTTCCAATCTGCTGGGACTGCCCCAGTGTTCTTCAAATTTTAGAAAATTACCACAATTGTACTTGATATTTCTCCCGCTATCTTATTTTAGTATCCTGGGATGCATTTAATTCGGGGACTCGTCTGCCTTTAGATCCATTAGCATACCCAACACGACCTCCTCCGTAATAATGATAATGCACTTGTCCTCATCTTCTCTCATCTCTTTGTCAATTACTGGCATATCATTAATGCCTTTCACTAGGAAGATCGATACAAAATACAAGCTCAATGCCTCAGTCATCTCATCATATCCTATAACTAAATGCTTCTTCTCATCCTCTAAAGGACCAACACTTTCGTTAGCCACTCAATTTCATTTTATATATTTCGGGAATCATGTGCAATCTCTTTTCATATTCTGTGCTGGTTTTTTTTCTTGTGTTCTATCCTACTTTTCTTTGTAGCTCTTCTCGTGCCTTTCTGTCGACCTTTAATGCTTTTCCAATTTTCTAGGTTCTTGCTGTTCTTGGCCACATTGCATGCCTTCTCTTTCAACTTGTTAGCCTCGCTTATTGCTTAGACAACCGATGCAAATTGCCCCTTTTCTTAGATTCTTTCCTTTTCACTGTTTATACTTTTGGTAAGGACTTTGAAAAATTCCTTGAGCATCCTCTACTGCTAGTCAACTCTTACTATGAAGTCTTTGGTTTCAGTCGACTTTAGCCAAGTCCGCCCTCATTCTATTGTAGTCTCCCCTTTTGAAGGACAGGACCCTGGTATTGGATTTTATCTTCACACTCTCCATCTGCATTCTAAATTCAACCAGACTGCAAGTATTCCTTCCAAATTGATTTCAAACTATGATGTCACTAATTATTCCTGCCTCATTACACAGGACTAGAACTAGCATAGCTTGCTCCTTATTGTACGTGCTTTTATTTTAGAGCTGTCAAACCCAGACATTTCGGATTCACTGCTTTTTCATCTTTGAAAAAGAAACAAGGACTGCATGACCTTGTTAAAGGAGTAGCATGTTCACAACACTAGACTTGGGACTTCATCAAAAAGGTCCTGAGTATCCCAATTCACTGCATCTATTGCTTTGCCATAATTTATTTCCTACTCGGTTTCTCAAATATGATTCACCTTTAATAATTTGGCATTGACTTGATCCGTGTTCATTACTTTCAAATTAAGTTAATTCTCAAATTTCCCTGGCAAAGCATTATTTCTTATAGACTATTGTATTGTCCTGATTGCTACTTTGATGCTAAGCAGACTGTAATTCCCTGCTGTCTCCCATTCTCCATTGGAAATACTGGGGTTATATTTGCTTCTCTCAAATCTGTCAATTCAATCATCAGGAATTTGGAAGACAGTAACCAAAGTCTTCATTATTACCATGGCCACCTCCTTGAGGAATCGTAGACAAAGATTATCAGGCCATGGGGATTTATCAGATTTCAGTCCAAATATTCTCTCCAAAACTGTTGATTTAGTGATTTGATCGCATTTCCAGTTTTTTTTTTCTCTCAGTAGACCTAAAATTGCTTGAAAGTTTTTATTTCTTTCTCCTTCATAAAGGCAGAACTGAAGTAGTTGCTTCATCGTCTGACATTTTCCTGTTCTCCATATGATCGTTTTGGACTGTAAGGAGCTACAATTATCTTTGACAATATTTCATCTTGATATATTGTACTTTGAGAAGCTTAACGTTTCATGCTTGTTAATGTACTCTCTCGAAACCTATTACTTCCTGTCTTAAGCTGTTCAACGATTGAGCTTCCACGGCCATACAATAACAGAAGCATAGCCTGTGTAGCATCAAAATTACAGCTCGATCTATATTATTCCAACTTTACTACATCAGTCCCATAGCTATGAATGGTTTGACACTTCAAGTGCTCGTTTAAATGGTTGTGAGGTGATCCTTGATAACTTATCCCTCAAGCCAGACCACCCCGCCACCCCCGCAGGATGTGCATTCCGGACCACAACATCCTCTGGGTGAAAAACATACCCAGAATCCTGTCTAAACCTCAAATCCTTCCCTTTAAACCTGTGCTCTCCTGATCTTGGCCCTTTACGAAAAGGAACAGCTGCCTCTGTCCATGCAGCTTTCCATGTCCCTCGCAATCTTATCCTACTAAATCACGTCCCCCTCAGTCTTCTCTGCTCCAAAGTAAACAATTGCAGCTTATAAAACCTCTTTCCATAGCTGATATGCTCCATCCTTGGGAACATCCTGGTGAATCTCTCTACCCCCTACTGAACAATCACATGCTTCCTGTAATGAGGATTCCAGAACCCCAAATAGTAATTCATCTTGGCCTAACCAAAGTGTTACATAGTTCTTGTATTCTATGCCTCGATAAGTAAACGCTATGCCTCCTGTTTTCAACGATTTCTTACGTAACCTTTGATCCCGCTCCGCTACATTCACGGATGTGTGGAGAAGCACTTTCTGAGCTTCCAGGTGTGCTGCGATTCATTGTGTACTCTCCTGCCTGACTCCTTCCTCCAAAGTGCATCACCTCATATTTATCAGGTTTACATCCCATCTGTCATTGATCCACCCACCTGACCGTTCCATCTGTATCATCCTGTTACGTAAGAACTTCCTCCTCACTGCTAAACACCCAGCCAATATTTGTGTCAAACACATACTTACTTATTACGCCGCCACTCCTCCTCCACATTCACACTACATCATTTATAAATACCACAAATAATAAGGGACACAGCGCTGATCATTGTGGTACATCAGGGGACACCGTTCTCCAGTCACACAAACAGGTTTCTTCCACCGACCTAGTTTTTGCAAAATTTTCTCAAACACTGATCTGAAACACACTGGTCTATAGTTCCCTGTTCTATCTCTACAACCCTTCCTATAAAGGGTGTTCTCCAGTCCTCGGGCACCTTATCTGTTACCAGATTCTATTTAAAATTTGCATCAGCGTCTTTCATTCCTAGTTTCCAACAGAAGACTGAGATGTAACTGAGATATAACAGTTTTATATCAGCCGAAACCATCAATCCCTGTTCACATCTTACATAAATCTGTTCAAGGGCCTCCCAGTCCATCTTCTTGAATTCTGTACCTAGCTCCTCCTTTTCCCAAGTAAATAGACTTGAAGTTCTCATATAACAATCAATCAGCGTTCTCCAGTTTCACACACAGATTCCCCCCTTGATCTCTGACCAAATCTCCTCAGCAGACCATCTTGCGATCTGAGAGATTAACAGGAGAATGCCCATTCAGTATATGTGATCAGTATATTTTACTTAGATCAAAACATCAAAATTGTACAGGTACAGTCCAGTTACAATATCTCCAACTCTCTGTGTCACTAGTGCAAAATGTCTTTACTTCAAGTCGGAGCAAATTACTGCAGAAGCTGGATCTGAAACCAACACATGTGAGAGATCACAGTGAGTCAGACAGCATCGTAAAGGGAGAGGAAGCTGACACTTTGAGTCTAGTTGATTCTTCATTGTCTGTATTTGGATTCCCTTTAAATGACGGCGTTTAAAGGGGCACAGCTCTGAAACCTGTGGCACACCAGCGTACACCGGTCTGCAGTCACACAAACAGCCTTTTACAGCCATCTATGCTCTCCAATATTTTCTCTAATACTTACCTTCCCCTGTTTGCATATGTTCCTCCCAATACACTTTGCTTTAATGTTATCTCATAACTTACTGTGTGTGCTGATTAAACCTTCTCCTGAATATCAGACTTTACCACATTCACTGATTCACCATTGTTTATATCTACAAGAAATATCTTCAAGAAAATAATTGTAAATTATAACTTCCATTTCATAAATGCAGAATAATTCTCTTGAAGTTTGCTATTACTTACTCAGTGTCCAATAGTTTGCAACAGATTCCCTACAGTGAATGAAAACATAGGCCTGTAGTCCTCCACTCTCCCATTTCTTCCCTCTGTAAATCATTTGAATGCATTTATAACCGTCCGAAATGAATACAGAAAAATACAGTAGTTCCTGATCTCCAGCATCTGCAGACCTCATTTTTTACCCTATTGCAATCGATATGTGTATTGCTGTTTTCTATGAAATTTCAGTTTGAATTACATCTAGTCTGTCAGAATTATCAATCCGCATCCCAGTTCTGTTTCCAAATGCTACCTCATAACTGTATAAGAATGATTTTAGCCTTTAGTTACAAAGGTCCCATGGTATTTCTGGGAGATTTTGTGGATCTTCCTCATTGAAGACAGACGAAATGTCCACTGTTTCGTCTCCTTGTCATTTTTCTGTTCTCTACAATAAATTCTCCTATCCAAACATTCGCTGTGCCACATTTCATCTTGGTTTCATTTTCCTGTCAAGTCTCAACAGACGTTTTTCACTAGAATTTACAAGTAGCAAAGAAAATCACAGCACAGGAACAGGCCGTCAGCCCTCCAAGCCTGTGTCAATCCAAATCCTCTATCTATACCTGTCGCCTATTTTGTAAGGTTCTGTATCTCTCTGATCCCTGCCCATTCACGTATCTGTCAGGATACATATTAAATGACGCTTTCGTCCTCATCTCCACCACCTCCGCTGGCAACGCATCCCAGCACCCATAACCCTCTGCGCAAAGAACTTTTCGAGCATATCTCCAATAAGCGTTTCCCCTTTCATCATGAATTTTTGACCCCTAGTAACTGACTCCCCAACTTTGGCAATATGCTTCTTGCTATCCACCCTGTTTACACCTCTCATGCTTTTGTAAACCTCAATCAAGTCCTCCCTCAAACTCCGTCTTTCTTATGAAAATAATCCTAATCTATCAAACCTCTCTTTATATATCGTTCTCTCCATGCTAGGTAACATTCTGGTGGAAATCCTCTGCCCTCTTTCCAAAGTATCCAGATCCTTTCAGCAATGTGGCAACCAGAACTGTCCGGAATACTCTGAATGTGGCCGAACCAAAGTCCTATACTACTGTAATATGGCCTGTCTACTCTTGTACGCAAGAGATTCCAACAGATTCCCTCCTGTGGGTGACGAGTTAACTGGTCTGTGGTTCTCCACATCTTAAATTATTAGAATGCAGGAAGAAAAATATGCTGTATGCCTTTTTGATCATTCTATCGTCCTGCCACTTTCAGCGAACAATGGACGTGAATACCCAGATCTCTCTGTACATCAATTTTTCCCAGGGCTTTTTCCAGTGACTGTATAAATCATTCTCGAATTGGATCTTCCGAAATGCATCTCATCACATCTGCTCTTTCTCCAACAAACTCTCCAATCTATCTAAATTCAGCAGTCTTCTCTGACAGTCCCCTCAATTATATGCTACTCTACCAATCTTAGTGTCATCTGCAAACTTACTAATTAGACCACCAATACCTTCCTTCAGATCATGTAAGTATATCACAACAGACAGTGGTCCCAGCACGGATCCCTGTGAAATACCACACAGAACAGTTCTCCATTTTGAGAAACTCCCTTCCATTACTATTCTCTGACTCCTGTTGCCCAGCCAGTTCTCTATGCATCTAGTTAGGACACCCTGGACCCCTGCGACTTCACTTTCTCCATCAGTCTATCTCATTTTAACCCCTTACTGAAGTCCATGTATATGACATCTACAGCCCTTTCTCCACTATCAACTTTGTCATTCCTCAAATAATTCTATTATGTTTGCTAAGATGCGACCTTCACTGCACAAATAATGGAAGGTCTTGTGTGGAGTCCGACTTGTTTTACCCTGCAGTCATACTGGTTTTATTTCCAAAGCAGGGCTTTATAAAATGCCACAGTGATTAGCTGCGTACAAATTGAATGTTGTTTTGAACAACATACAATCTATTCACAAATAAAAACCTGCAAACGCAAATGAGCCCCCATATTTATCGATGTGTCTGTGCGAGAAGTGCGGAATGTGTGTGTGTGGGTGGGGGGGAATGGGGGCGGAGGTGGTGTGCGAGTGAGAGAGAGAGATTGTGTGTGTTTGTTTCATTGTGTGTGAGCGAAAGAGAGTGTGTGTATGTTTAAGGATGAGAATGAGAGCCTGTGCTCAAGTTAAGACACAGACGGTTTTGGCAGATCCTTGTCCCCACACACAGCCAGTCCGTGATTTCAGAGCTTCCATTTGTTGTTCGTGTTACAGAGCCAGATGCTGTAATTACAGTCCCCGTGCTCCATCCAGAGTTGGGTCACCAAATCCTCTGGTCTCCCTGAATGTCTGAGGTAGCTCACAGCACAACCTCCAGCAAACCAACCCCAGCCCCTCCACTAACTTTTCATGAACAGGAGACAATCAGACTTCCCTCCACTAAAAGTGAGATATCCACTCCGTTATATTTATAATTCAGGGTCCTCCTCGTGTTTCTGACTACGTGATCAGCTACGAGGGCCAAACACAGGCGTTCAGTAGACGGGCACAGACCAAGATTTAAAGACATGAATCAAAGATGCTGAAACCCCCTATCCAACATGGAGCACAACTTGGGACACACAGGGAAGTGAGCAACAACCCGAAACACAACTCTCTGTCCATGGAGTACCACATGGGACACACCAGCAAGTGAACAACAGCCCAGCACACACACCGCTATCCAACATGGATCACGACCTGGGACACGCCAGGAAGTGAGCAGCTGCCCTGCACACGTTCCCTTGTCACATGGAACACAGCGGGGAGTGAACAATAGCCTGACACATACCATTTCTGAACTTCGTGATGCCAGCATTCGATGCAATACACAACCAAAAACCAAGGCCAGAGAAACATACAGATGGACAGAGACATTCACAACAAGATAGAAACGGACAATTAAGACAAAAACAGAACATGTTGTTGAAATATGAGAAAAATAACATGGGAGTGGGTCTATCTGGAGCAGTGAGACCTTGGCGGCTCAAATCACAAGAATGAAAACATTGAATAAATACATTGCCAGATCAGCTGACAAAATTTGTTCCCCTAAATTCAAAATCTGCCTCACATAACAAACGCAGAAACTATAAACTGGGACAAGTAGACAACCCAGCATGGCAGACTATCCCAGTGTATTGCTCAGTCAACTGAACTATCTACCCAGCAGAGGATTTGTGAAGACTATGCTAGTGTATTGCTTAGTAATGTGGACTATCTGCCCAGCATGGGCAGCTGAGCAGACTATGCTAGTGTATTGCTCAGTAAGCTGGACCAGTTGCCCAACGCGGCAGGATTGCAAGTAATTTGCTGGTATATTGCTGCTACATTTGCACTATATAACTGACTAACACGGGACAATTTGCCGCTCATACTGCAAGTGACAGTAAACGGGCTCCCACAAATTAATATCTCTGTATCTTCATGCATCAGTTCAAAGGCAAGTGGTTTTATTGTGTGCGAGCGTGTGTGGTTCTGGGACTGCGTTAGATCTGAAAATCATTTTCCTGAGAGAGCACACATTGGAGGAAATCAGTTTTAGTGTGACAACTGTTAGGGTTGGGTATAATG
>NW_026868017.1:0-80928 GCF_020745735.1 Hemiscyllium ocellatum | reverse complement strand
TACACCACGGAACCAGCAGGGGGCCTGCTTTAGGCCAGGCCTAGAGCTGTCCTGCTTCACACTTGCAGCACGCCTCTCAGAATCTGGTCTCTTGCTGCCTGCGGCGTGGCAGGAATATTGGGTGGTACAGGGTAGAGCAAAAGTAGCTCGCGCGCTTGACGCCGGGGAGTGTCGCAAACCAGCCCACATCCATCATGGGTGCAAGAATTTGCGAAAACCGGCAGTTTTGTCAAAGACGATCGTCTGCTGCCAGCGAAAAAGGCTCCACCGAGATTTGAACTCGGATCGCTGGATTCAGAGTCCAGAGTGCTCACCATTACACATGGACCCTTGATGGCAGAGCCGCCGAATCACTGCTCAAGGATGTTTGCCTCCTTCGTCAAGCGTGGAAACAGCAACGAAAGGATCACGACGGCAACTGTGGATCTGCTGATCCAGCAGCTCGTGCACTCGGTCTTGCTCAAGTGCAAACACGCTGTCACGGCCTGCTGCCCTGTAAGGCGGTGTGGCCCGCCTCCGAAATCCACTTTGCCGAAGTTTTCGGAAGCAGCTCGGGCCGTGCCAGATCTGCCAACCTGTCCACGAAACCTAGTTTCTCAGCGGGAGCGGGGCTGCTGTTGGCCATGAGCAACTCTGAGCCGGGCTACTGCTCGCTAATCTCTCTCACTGGCAAACTTTCAGCTGCTGGACAATCGCCTTTCCGGCATTTCACTTTGGCTTCCGCTTTCGCACCTCACAGTTTACCTTCCTGCTCAGTACAGGTCGGACAAGTCGGCATCTGCACTACAGCTGCCTATTCGAACAGCGCCGCTGCTGTTTGTCTCCTGATCGGCGGCCCATGGCTGTGACGGCGCTGCGCTGAGCAATGCTTTTAAGCAAAGTGAGATCTCAGACGGATCGTGTTCAAGAGCACGTGTCCCTGGCTCTCCGGGAGTCTGTATTGTATGCACTGTTTTTTATGTCGCTGGACTGTCTTGTGTGTGCAAATGTCGTTGTTACCGTTTTGTAGTGATTGAAACTGGGATTTGAGGTTCCTGATTTCCTGAAAACTGGTTGAATGGTAAGGCTTGGGGCCTGGCTTTGCTGCTCCTCTCCCCTCGTAAAATTGCTGTTTCTCTATGTCCAGCTGTTACTGTGAATTGTTTGGGAAAGTGTGAATCGTTGAATCAAATTCAAGAAAAGAGACCTCTCCAGCATGCGCCTCGTTCCAATTGCTGTCACACCTTTCACCAGCTGTCTGGGGAACGCAGAGAGGAGCTCCAAAAACAACACCGCTTGACGGCAGCTTGTCTCTCAATGCTGTGTCCTTCGAAGAAAACACATCCGTGGTTCAGGAGAGAGCAAAAGCAGGCACCAGTGACGAGCTTAAGACTCCACCTCGGCATCGGGATCATTCTGCGCTCGCCGTTCTGGCAGAAATGTGACGAGATCTGACTCAAAGGTGCGAAAAGGGCGGCTCTTACAATTGGCCCGTAGGCAGATTTCACTCGCACGTCCAATTTAAACAAGGGACGGGACGAAACGAGTCGAGTCGAGGTTCCGCCGAGATTCGAACTCGGTCGCTGGATTCAAAGTCCAGAGTGCTAACCGTTACACCACGGAACCAGCAGGGCGGCCTGCTTTAGGCCAGGCCTGAGCTGTCCTGCATTCACACTTGCAGCAACGCTCTCAGAATCTGGTCTCTTGCTGCTGCGCCCGTGGCAGGGAATACTTGGGTGGTACAGGGTAGAGCAAAAGTAGCTCGCGCGCTTGACGCCGGGGAGTGTCGCAAACCAGCCCACATCCATCATGGGTGCAAGAATTTGCGGAACCGGCAGTTTTGTCAAAGACGATCGCTCACGCTGCCAGCGAAAAGGCTCCACCGAGATTTGAACTCGGATCGCTGGATTCAGAGTCCAGAGTGCTCACCATTACACCATGGAACCCCTAGATGGCAGCGCCGCCGAATCACTGCTCAAGGATGTTTGCCTCCTTCGTCAAGCGTGTGGAAACAGCAACGACAAGGATCACGACGGCAACTGTGGATCTGCTGATCCAGCAGCTCGTGCACTCGGTCTTGCTCAAGTGCAACCACGCTGTCACGGCCTGCTGCCCTGTAAGGCCGGTGGCCCGCGCCTCCGAAATCCACTTTGCCGAAGTTTTCGGAAGCAGCTCGGGCCGTGCCAGATCTGCCAACCTGTCCACGAAACCTAGTTTCTCAGCGGGAGCGGGGGGCTGCTGTTGGCCATGAGCAACTCTGAGCCGGGCTACTGCTCGCTAATCTCTCTCACTGGCAAACTTTCAAGCTGCTGGACAATCGCCTTTCCGGCATTTCACTTTGGCTTCCGCTTTCGCACCTCACAGTTTACCTTCCTGCTCAGTACAGCTGTCGGACAAGTCGCGCATCTGCACTACAGCTGCCTATTCGAACAGCGCCGCTGCTGTTTGTCTCCCTGATCGGCGGCCATGGCTGTGACGGCGCTGCGCTGAGCAATGCTTTTAAGCAAAGTGAGATCTCAGACGGATCGTGTTCAAGAGCACGTGTCCCTGGCTCTCCGGGAGTCTGTATTGTATGCACTGTTTTTTATGTCGCTGGACTGTCTTGTGTGTGCAAATGTCGTTGTTACCGTTTTGTAGTGATTGAAACTGGGATTTGAGGTTCCTGATTTCCCTGAAAACTGGTTGAATGGTAAGGCTTGGGGCCTGGCTTTGCTGCTCTCTCCCTCGTAAAATTGCTGTTTCTCTATGTCCAGCTGTTACTGTGAATTGTTTGGGAAAGTGTGAATCGTTGAATCAAATTCAAGAAAAGAGCACCTCTCCAGCATGCGCCTCGTTCCAATTGCTGTCACCTTTTCACCAGCTGTCTGGGGAACGCAGAGAGGAGCTCCAAAAACAACACCGCTTGACGGCAGCTTGTCTCTCAATGCTGTGTCCTTCGAAGAAAAACATCCGTGGTTCAGGAGAGAGCAAAAGCAGGCACCAGTGACGAGCTTAAGACTCCACCTCGGCATCGGGATCATTCTGCGCTCGCCGTTCTGGCAGAAATGTGACGAGATCTGACTCAAAGGTGCGAAAAGGGCGGCTCTTACAATTGGCCCGTAGGCAGATTTCACTCGCACGTCCCAATTTAAACAAGGGACGGGACGAAACGAGTCGAGGTTCCGCCGAGATTCGAACTCGGATCGCTGGATTCAAAGTCCAGAGTGCTAACCGTTACACCACGGAACCAGCAGGGCGGCCTGCTTTAGGCCAGGCCTGAGCTGTCCTGCATTCACACTTGCAGCAACGCTCTCAGAATCTGGTCTCTTGCTGCTGCGCCCGTGGCAGGGAATACTTGGGTGGTACAGGGTAGAGCAAAAGTAGCTCGCGCGCTTGACGCCGGGGAGTGTCGCAAACCAGCCCACATCCATCATGGGTGCAAGAATTTGCGAAACGGCAGTTTTGTCAAAGACGATCGCTCACGCTGCCAGCGAAAAGGCTCCACCGAGATTTGAACTCGGATCGCTGGATTCAGAGTCCAGAGTGCTCACCATTACACCATGGAACCCCTAGATGGCAGCGCCGCCGAATCACTGCTCAAGGATGTTTGCCTCCTTCGTCAAGCGTGGAAACAGCAACGACAAGGATCACGACGGCAACTGTGGATCTGCTGATCCAGCAGCTCGTGCACTCGGTCTTGCTCAAGTGCAACCACGCTGTCACGGCCTGCTGCCCTGTAAGGCCGGTGGCCCGCGCCTCCGAAATCCACTTTGCCGAAGTTTTCGGAAGCAGCTCGGGCCGTGCCAGATCTGCCAACCTGTCCACGAAACCTAGTTTCTCAGCGGGAGCGGGGCTGCTGTTGGCCATGAGCAACTCTGAGCCGGGCTACTGCTCGCTAATCTCTCTCACTGGCAAACTTTCAAGCTGCTGGACAATCGCCTTTCCGGCATTTCACTTTGGCTTCCGCTTTCGCACCTCACAGTTTACCTTCCTGCTCAGTACAGCTGTCGGACAAGTCGCGCATCTGCACTACAGCTGCCTATTCGAACAGCGCCGCTGCTGTTTGTCTCCCTGATCGGCGGCCATGGCTGTGACGGCGCTGCGCTGAGCAATGCTTTTAAGCAAAGTGAGATCTCAGACGGATCGTGTTCAAGAGCACGTGTCCCTGGCTCTCCGGGAGTCTGTATTGTATGCACTGTTTTTTATGTCGCTGGACTGTCTTGTGTGTGCAAATGTCGTTGTTACCGTTTTGTAGTGATTGAAACTGGGATTTGAGGTTCCTGATTTCCCTGAAAACTGGTTGAATGGTAAGGCTTGGGGCCTGGCTTTGCTGCTCCTCTCCCTCGTAAAATTGCTGTTTCTCTATGTCCAGCTGTTACTGTGAATTGTTTGGGAAAGTGTGAATCGTTGAATCAAATTCAAGAAAAGAGCACCTCTCCAGCATGCGCCTCGTTCCAATTGCTGTCACCTTTTCACCAGCTGTCTGGGGAACGCAGAGAGGAGCTCCAAAAACAACACCGCTTGACGGCAGCTTGTCTCTCAATGCTGTGTCCTTCGAAGAAGAAAACACATCCGTGGTTCAGGAGAGAGCAAAAGCAGGCACCAGTGACGAGCTTAAGACTCCACCTCGGCATCGGGATCATTCTGCGCTCGCCGTTCTGGCAGAAATGTGACGAGATCTGACTCAAAGGTGCGAAAAGGGCGGCTCTTACAATTGGCCCGTAGGCAGATTTCACTCGCACGTCCCAATTTAAACAAGGGACGGGACGAAACGAGTCGAGGTTCCGCGAGATTCGAACTCGGTCGCTGGATTCAAAGTCCAGAGTGCTAACCGTTACACCACGGAAACAGCAGGGCGGCCTGCTTTAGGCCAGGCCTGAGCTGTCCTGCATTCACACTTGCAGCAACGCTCTTCAGAATCTGGTCTCTTGCTGCTGCGCCCGTGGCAGGGAATATTGGGTGGTACAGGGTAGAGCAAAAGTAGCTCGCGCGCTTGACGCCGGGGAGTGTCGCAAACCAGCCCACATCCATCATGGGTGCAAGAATTTGCGAAACCGGCAGTTTTGTCAAAGACGATCGCTCACGCTGCCAGCGAAAAAGGCTCACCGAGATTTGAACTCGGATCGCTGGATTCAGAGTCCAGAGTGCTCACCATTACACATGGAACCCCTAGATGGCAGCGCCGCCGAATCACTGCTCAAGGATGTTTGCCTCCTTCGTCAAGCGTGGAAACAGCAACGACAAGGATCACGACGGCAACTGTGGATCTGCTGATCCAGCAGCTCGTGCACTCGGTCTTGCTCAAGTGCAACCACGCTGTCACGGCCTGCTGCCCTGTAAGGCCGGTGGCCCGCGCCTCCGAAATCCACTTTGCCGAAGTTTTCGGAAGCAGCTCGGGCCGTGCCAGATCTGCCAACCTGTCCACGAAACCTAGTTTCTCAGCGGGAGCGGGGCTGCTGTTGGCCATGAGCAACTCTGAGCCGGGCTACTGCTCGCTAATCTCTCTCACTGGCAAACTTTCAAGCTGCTGGACAATCGCCTTTCCGGCATTTCACTTTGGCTTCCGCTTTCGCACCTCACAGTTTACCTTCCTGCTCAGTACAGCTGTCGGACAAGTCGCGCATCTGCACTACAGCTGCCTATTCGAACAGCGCCGCTGCTGTTTGTCTCCCTGATCGGCGGCCATGGCTGTGACGGCGCTGCGCTGAGCAATGCTTTTAAGCAAAGTGAGATCTCAGACGGATCGTGTTCAAGAGCACGTGTCCCTGGCTCTCGGGAGTCTGTATTGTATGCACTGTTTTTTATGTCGCTGGACTGTCTTGTGTGTGCAAATGTCGTTGTTACCGTTTTGTAGTGATTGAAACTGGGATTTGAGGTTCCTGATTTCCCTGAAAACTGGTTGAATGGTAAGGCTTGGGGCCTGGCTTTGCTGCTCCTCTCCCCTCGTAAAATTGCTGTTTCTCTATGTCCAGCTGTTACTGTGAATTGTTTGGGAAAGTGTGAATCGTTGAATCAAATTCAAGAAAAGAGCACCTCTCCAGCATGCGCCTCGTTCCAATTGCTGTCACCTTTTCACCAGCTGTCGGGGAACGCAGAGAGGAGCTCCAAAAACAACACCGCTTGACGGCAGCTTGTCTCTCAATGCTGTGTCCTTCGAAGAAAACACATCCGTGGTTCAGGAGAGAGCAAAAGCAGGCACCAGTGACGAGCTTAAGACTCCACCTCGGCATCGGGATCATTCTGCGCTCGCCGTTCTGGCAGAAATGTGACGAGATCTGACTCAAAGGTGCGAAAGGGCGGCTCTTACAATTGGCCCGTAGGCAGATTTCACTCGCACGTCCCAATTTAAACAAGGGACGGGACGAAACGAGTCGAGGTTCCGCCGAGATTCGAACTCGGGTCGCTGGATTCAAAGTCCAGAGTGCTAACCGTTACACCACGGAACCAGCAGGGCGGCCTGCTTTAGGCCAGGCCTGAGCTGTCCTGCATTCACACTTGCAGCAACGCTCTCAGAATCTGGTCTCTTGCTGCTGCGCCCGTGGCAGGGAATACTTGGGTGGTACAGGGTAGAGCAAAAGTAGCTCGCGCGCTTGACGCCGGGGAGTGTCGCAAACCAGCCCACATCCATCATGGGTGCAAGAATTTGCGAAACCGGCAGTTTTGTCAAAGACGATCGCTCACGCTGCCAGCGAAAAGGCTCCACCGAGATTTGAACTCGGATCGCTGGATTCAGAGTCCAGAGTGCTCACCATTACACATGGAACCCCTAGATGGCAGCGCCGCCGAATCACTGCTCAAGGATGTTTGCCTCCTTCGTCAAGCGTGGAAACAGCAACGACAAGGATCACGACGGCAACTGTGGATCTGCTGATCCAGCAGCTCGTGCACTCGGTCTTGCTCAAGTGCAACCACGCTGTCACGGCCTGCTGCCCTGTATGGCCGGTGGCCCGCGCCTCCGAAATCCACTTTGCCGAAGTTTTCGGAAGCAGCTCGGGCCGTGCCAGATCTGCCAACCTGTCCACGAAACCTAGTTTCTCAGCGGGAGCGGGGCTGCTGTTGGCCATGAGCAACTCTGAGCCGGGCTACTGCTCGCTAATCTCTCTCACTGGCAAACTTTCAAGCTGCTGGACAATCGCCTTTCCGGCATTTCACTTTGGCTTCCGCTTTCGCACCTCACAGTTTACCTTCCTGCTCAGTACAGCTGTCGGACAAGTCGCGCATCTGCACTACAGCTGCCTATTCGAACAGCGCCGCTGCTGTTTGTCTCCCTGATCGGCGGCCATGGCTGTGACGGCGCTGCGCTGAGCAATGCTTTTAAGCAAAGTGAGATCTCAGACGGATCGTGTTCAAGAGCACGTGTCCCTGGCTCTCCGGGAGTCTGTATTGTATGCACTGTTTTTTATGTCGCTGGACTGTCTTGTGTGTGCAAATGTCGTTGTTACCGTTTTGTAGTGATTGAAACTGGGATTTGAGGTTCCTGATTTCCCTGAAAACTGGTTTGAATGGTAAGGCTTGGGGCCTGGCTTTGCTGCTCCTCTCCCTCGTAAAATTGCTGTTTCTCTATGTCCAGCTGTTACTGTGAATTGTTTGGGAAAGTGTGAATCGTGAATCAAATTCAAGAAAAGAGCACCTCTCCAGCATGCGCCTCGTTCCAATTGCTGTCACCTTTTCACCAGCTGTCTGGGGAACGCAGAGAGGAGCTCCAAAAACAACACCGCTTGACGGCAGCTTGTCTCTCAATGCTGTGTCCTTCGAAGAAAACACATCCGTGGTTCAGGAGAGAGCAAAAGCAGGCACCAGTGACGAGCTTAAGACTCCACCTCGGCATCGGGATCATTCTGCGCTCGCCGTTCTGGCAGAAATGTGACGAGATCTGACTCAAAGGTGCGAAAAGGGCGGCTCTTACAATTGGCCCGTAGGCAGATTTCACTCGCACGTCCCAATTTAAACAAGGGACGGGACGAAACGAGTCGAGGTTCCGCCGAGATTCGAACTCGGGTCGCTGGATTCAAAGTCCAGAGTGCTAACCGTTACACCACGGAACCAGCAGGGCGGCCTGCTTTAGGCCAGGCCTGAGCTGTCCTGCATTCACACTTGCAGCAACGCTCTCAGAATCTGGTCTCTTGCTGCTGCGCCCGTGGCAGGGAATACTTGGGTGGTACAGGGTAGAGCAAAAGTAGCTCGCGCGCTTGACGCCGGGGAGTGTCGCAAACCAGCCCACATCCATCATGGGTGCAAGAATTTGCGAAACCGGCAGTTTTGTCAAAGACGATCGCTCACGCTGCCTGCGAAAAAGGCTCCACCGAGATTTGAACTCGGATCGCTGGATTCAGAGTCCAGAGTGCTCACCATTACACCATGGAACCCCTAGATGGCAGCGCCGCCGAATCACTGCTCAAGGATGTTTGCCTCCTTCGTCAAGCGTGGAAACAGCAACGACAAGGATCACGACGGCAACTGTGGATCTGCTGATCCAGCAGCTCGTGCACTCGGTCTTGCTCAAGTGCAACCACGCTGTCACGGCCTGCTGCCCTGTAAGGCCGGTGGCCCGCGCCTCCGAAATCCACTTTGCCGAAGTTTTCGGAAGCGAAGCAGCTCGGGCCGTGCCAGATCTGCCAACCTGTCCACGAAACCTAGTTTCTCAGCGGGAGCGGGGCTGCTGTTGGCCATGAGCAACTCTGAGCCGGGCTACTGCTCGCTAATCTCTCTCACTGGCAAACTTTCAAGCTGCTGGACAATCGCCTTTCCGGCATTTCACTTTGGCTTCCGCTTTCGCACCTCACAGTTTACCTTCCTGCTCAGTACAGCTGTCGGACAAGTCGCGCATCTGCACTACAGCTGCCTATTCGAACAGCGCCGCTGCTGTTTGTCTCCTGATCGGCGGCCATGGCTGTGACGGCGCTGCGCTGAGCAATGCTTTTAAGCAAAGTGAGATCTCAGACGGATCGTGTTCAAGAGCACGTGTCCCTGGCTCTCCGGGAGTCTGTATTGTATGCACTGTTTTTTATGTCGCTGGACTGTCTTGTGTGTGCAAATGTCGTTGTTACCGTTTTGTAGTGATTGAAACTGGGATTTGAGGTTCCTGATTTCCCTGAAAACTGGTTGAATGGTAAGGCTTGGGGCCTGGCTTTGCTGCTCCTCTCCCTCGTAAAATTGCTGTTTCTCTATGTCCAGCTGTTACTGTGAATTGTTTGGGAAAGTGTGAATCGTTGAATCAAATTCAAGAAAAGAGCACCTCTCCAGCATGCGCCTCGTTCCAATTGCTGTCACCTTTTCACCAGCTGTCTGGGGAACGCAGAGAGGAGCTCCAAAAACAACACCGCTTGACGGCAGCTTGTCTCTCAATGCTGTGTCCTTCGAAGAAACACATCCGTGGTTCAGGAGAGAGCAAAAGCAGGCACCAGTGACGAGCTTAAGACTCCACCTCGGCATCGGGATCATTCTGCGCTCGCCGTTCTGGCAGAAATGTGACGAGATCTGACTCAAAGGTGCGAAAAGGGCGGCTCTTACAATTGGCCCGTAGGCAGATTTCACTCGCACGTCCCAATTTAAACAAGGGACGGGACGAAACGAGTCGAGGTTCCGCCGAGATTCGAACTCGGATCGCTGGATCAAAGTCCAGAGTGCTAACCGTTACACCACGGACCAGCAGGGCGGCCTGCTTTAGGCCAGGCCTGAGCTGTCCTGCATTCACACTTGCAGCAACGCTCTCAGAATCTGGTCTCTTGCTGCTGCGCCCGTGGCAGGGAATACTTGGGTGGTACAGGGTAGAGCAAAAGTAGCTCGCGCGCTTGACGCCGGGGAGTGTCGCAAACCAGCCCACATCCATCATGGGTGCAAGAATTTGCGAAACCGGCAGTTTTGTCAAAGACGATCGCTCACGCTGCCAGCGAAAAGGCTCCACCGAGATTTGAACTCGGATCGCTGGATTCAGAGTCCAGAGTGCTCACCATTACACCATGGAACCCCTAGATGGCAGCGCCGCCGAATCACTGCTCAAGGATGTTTGCCTCCTTCGTCAAGCGTGGTGGAAACAGCAACGACAAGGATCACGACGGCAACTGTGGATCTGCTGATCCAGCAGCTCGTGCACTCGGTCTTGCTCAAGTGCAACCACGCTGTCACGGCCTGCTGCCCTGTAAGCCGGTGGCCCGCGCCTCCGAAATCCACTTTGCCGAAGTTTTCGGAAGCAGCTCGGGCCGTGCCAGATCTGCCAACCTGTCCACGAAACCTAGTTTCTCAGCGGGAGCGGGGCTGCTGTTGGCCATGAGCAACTCTGAGCCGGGCTACTGCTCGCTAATCTCTCTCACTGGCAAACTTTCAAGCTGCTGGACAATCGCCTTTCCGGCATTTCACTTTGGCTTCCGCTTTCGCACCTCACAGTTTACCTTCCTGCTCAGTACAGCGTGTCGGACAAGTCGCGCATCTGCACTACAGCTGCCTATTCGAACAGCGCCGCTGCTGTTTGTCTCCCTGATCGGCGGCCATGGCTGTGACGGCGCTGCGCTGAGCAATGCTTTTAAGCAAAGTGAGATCTCAGACGGATCGTGTTCAAGAGCACGTGTCCCTGGCTCTCCGGGAGTCTGTATTGTATGCACTGTTTTTTATGTCGCTGGACTGTCTTGTGTGTGCAAATGTCGTTGTTACCGTTTTGTAGTGATTGAAACTGGGATTTGAGGTTCCTGATTTCCCTGAAAACTGGTTGAATGGTAAGGCTTGGGGCCTGGCTTTGCTGCTCCTCTCCCTCGTAAAATTGCTGTTTCTCTATGTCCAGCTGTTACTGTGAATTGTTTGGGAAAGTGTGAATCGTTGAATCAAATTCAAGAAAAGAGCACCTCTCCAGCATGCGCCTCGTTCCAATTGCTGTCACCTTTTCACCAGCTGTCTGGGGAACGCAGCAGAGAGGAGCTCCAAAAACAACACCGCTTGACGGCAGCTTGTCTCTCAATGCTGTGTCCTTCGAAAGAAAACACATCCGTGGTTCAGGAGAGAGCAAAAGCAGGCACCAGTGACGAGCTTAAGACTCCACCTCGGCATCGGGATCATTCTGCGCTCGCCGTTCTGGCAGAAATGTGACGAGATCTGACTCAAAGGTGCGAAAAGGGCGGCTCTTACAATTGGCCCGTAGGCAGATTTCACTCGCACGTCCCAATTTAAACAAGGGACGGGACGAAACGAGTCGAGGTTCCGCCGAGATTCGAACTCGGATCGCTGGATTCAAAGTCCAGAGTGCTAACCGTTACACCACGGAACCAGCAGGGCGGCCTGCTTTAGGCCAGGCCTGAGCTGTCCTGCATTCACACTTGCAGCAACGCTCTCAGAATCTGGTCTCTTGCTGCTGCGCCCGTGGCAGGGAATACTTGGGTGGTACAGGGTAGAGCAAAAGTAGCTCGCGCGCTTGACGCCGGGGAGTGTCGCAAACCAGCCCACATCCATCATGGGTGCAAGAATTTGCGAAACCGGCAGTTTTGTCAAAGACGATCGCTCACGCTGCCAGCGAAAAGGCTCCACCGAGATTTGAACTCGGATCGCTGGATTCAGAGTCCAGAGTGCTCACCATTACACCATGGAACCCCTAGATGGCAGCGCCGCCGAATCACTGCTCAAGGATGTTTGCCTCCTTCGTCAAGCGTGGAAACAGCAACGACAAGGATCACGACGGCAACTGTGGATCTGCTGATCCAGCAGCTCGTGCACTCGGTCTTGCTCAAGTGCAACCACGCTGTCACGGCCTGCTGCCCTGTAAGGCCGGTGGCCCGCGCCTCCGAAATCCACTTTGCCGAAGTTTTCGGAAGCAGCTCGGGCCGTGCCAGATCTGCCAACCTGTCCACGAAACCTAGTTTCTCAGCGGGAGCGGGGCTGCTGTTGGCCATGAGCAACTCTGAGCCGGGCTACTGCTCGCTAATCTCTCTCACTGGCAAACTTTCAAGCTGCTGGACAATCGCCTTTCCGGCATTTCACTTTGGCTTCCGCTTTCGCACCTCACAGTTTACCTTCCTGCTCAGTACAGCTGTCGGACAAGTCGCGCATCTGCACTACAGCTGCCTATTCGAACAGCGCCGCTGCTGTTTGTCTCCCTGATCGGCGGCCATGGCTGTGACGGCGCTGCGCTGAGCAATGCTTTTAAGCAAAGTGAGATCTCAGACGGATCGTGTTCAAGAGCACGTGTCCCTGGCTCTCCGGGAGTCTGTATTGTATGCACTGTTTTTTATGTCGCTGGACTGTCTTGTGTGTGCAAATGTCGTTGTTACCGTTTTGTAGTGATTGAAACTGGGATTTGAGGTTCCTGATTTCCCTGAAAACTGGTTGAATGGTAAGGCTTGGGGCCTGGCTTTGCTGCTCCTCTCCCTCGTAAAATTGCTGTTTCTCTATGTCCAGCTGTTACTGTGAATTGTTTGGGAAAGTGTGAATCGTTGAATCAAATTCAAGAAAAGAGCACCTCTCCAGCATGCGCCTCGTTCCAATTGCTGTCACCTTTTCACCAGCTGTCTGGGGAACGCAGAGAGGAGCTCCAAAAACAACACCGCTTGACGGCAGCTTGTCTCTCAATGCTGTGTCCTTCGAAGAAAACACATCCGTGGTTCAGGAGAGAGCAAAAGCAGGCACCAGTGACGAGCTTAAGACTCCACCTCGGCATCGGGATCATTCTGCGCTCGCCGTTCTGGCAGAAATGTGACGAGATCTGACTCAAAGGTGCGAAAAGGGCGGCTCTTACAATTGGCCCGTAGGCAGATTTCACTCGCACGTCCCAATTTAAACAAGGGACGGGACGAAACGAGTCGAGGTTCCGCCGAGATTCGAACTCGGGTCGCTGGATTCAAAGTCCAGAGTGCTAACCGTTACACCACGGAACCAGCAGGGCGGCCTGCTTTAGGCCAGGCCTGAGCTGTCCTGCATTCACACTTGCAGCAACGCTCTCAGAATCTGGTCTCTTGCTGCTGCGCCCGTGGCAGGGAATACTTGGGTGGTACAGGGTAGAGCAAAAGTAGCTCGCGCGCTTGACGCCGGGGAGTGTCGCAAACCAGCCCACATCCATCATGGGTGCAAGAATTTGCGAAACCGGCAGTTTTGTCAAAGACGATCGCTCACGCTGCCAGCGAAAAGGCTCCACCGAGATTTGAACTCGGATCGCTGGATTCAGAGTCCAGAGTGCTCACCATTACACCATGGAACCCCTAGATGGCAGCGCCGCCGAATCACTGCTCAAGGATGTTTGCCTCCTTCGTCAAGCGTGGAAACAGCAACGACAAGGATCACGACGGCAACTGTGGATCTGCTGATCCAGCAGCTCGTGCACTCGGTCTTGCTCAAGTGCAACCACGCTGTCACGGCCTGCTGCCCTGTAAGGCCGGTGGCCCGCGCCTCCGAAATCCACTTTGCCGAAGTTTTCGGAAGCAGCTCGGGCCGTGCCAGATCTGCCAACCTGTCCACGAAACCTAGTTTCTCAGCGGGAGCGGGGCTGCTGTTGGCCATGAGCAACTCTGAGCCGGGCTACTGCTCGCTAATCTCTCTCACTGGCAAACTTTCAAGCTGCTGGACAATCGCCTTTCCGGCATTTCACTTTGGCTTCCGCTTTCGCACCTCACAGTTTACCTTCCTGCTCAGTACAGCTGTCGGACAAGTCGCGCATCTGCACTACAGCTGCCTATTCGAACAGCGCCGCTGCTGTTTGTCTCCCTGATCGGCGGCCATGGCTGTGACGGCGCTGCGCTGAGCAATGCTTTTAAGCAAAGTGAGATCTCAGACGGATCGTGTTCAAGAGCACGTGTCCCTGGCTCTCCGGGAGTCTGTATTGTATGCACTGTTTTTTATGTCGCTGGACTGTCTTGTGTGTGCAAATGTCGTTGTTACCGTTTTGTAGTGATTGAAACTGGGATTTGAGGTTCCTGATTTCCCTGAAAACTGGTTGAATGGTAAGGCTTGGGGCCTGGCTTTGCTGCTCCTCTCCCTCGTAAAATTGCTGTTTCTCTATGTCCAGCTGTTACTGTGAATTGTTTGGGAAAGTGTGAATCGTTGAATCAAATTCAAGAAAAGAGCACCTCTCCAGCATGCGCCTCGTTCCAATTGCTGTCACCTTTTCACCAGCTGTCTGGGGAACGCAGAGAGGAGCTCCAAAAACAACACCGCTTGACGGCAGCTTGTCTCTCAATGCTGTGTCCTTCGAAGAAAACACATCCGTGGTTCAGGAGAGAGCAAAAGCAGGCACCAGTGACGAGCTTAAGACTCCACCTCGGCATCGGGATCATTCTGCGCTCGCCGTTCTGGCAGAAATGTGACGAGATCTGACTCAAAGGTGCGAAAAGGGCGGCTCTTACAATTGGCCCGTAGGCAGATTTCACTCGCACGTCCCAATTTAAACAAGGGACGGGACGAAACGAGTCGAGGTTCCGCCGAGATTCGAACTCGGGTCGCTGGATTCAAAGTCCAGAGTGCTAACCGTTACACCACGGAACCAGCAGGGCGGCCTGCTTTAGGCCAGGCCTGAGCTGTCCTGCATTCACACTTGCAGCAACGCTCTCAGAATCTGGTCTCTTGCTGCTGCGCCCGTGGCAGGGAATACTTGGGTGGTACAGGGTAGAGCAAAAGTAGCTCGCGCGCTTGACGCCGGGGAGTGTCGCAAACCAGCCCACATCCATCATGGGTGCAAGAATTTGCGAAACCGGCAGTTTTGTCAAAGACGATCGCTCACGCTGCCAGCGAAAAGGCTCCACCGAGATTTGAACTCGGATCGCTGGATTCAGAGTCCAGAGTGCTCACCATTACACCATGGAACCCCTAGATGGCAGCGCCGCCGAATCACTGCTCAAGGATGTTTGCCTCCTTCGTCAAGCGTGGAAACAGCAACGACAAGGATCACGACGGCAACTGTGGATCTGCTGATCCAGCAGCTCGTGCACTCGGTCTTGCTCAAGTGCAACCACGCTGTCACGGCCTGCTGCCCTGTAAGGCCGGTGGCCCGCGCCTCCGAAATCCACTTTGCCGAAGTTTTCGGAAGCAGCTCGGGCCGTGCCAGATCTGCCAACCTGTCCACGAAACCTAGTTTCTCAGCGGGAGCGGGGCTGCTGTTGGCCATGAGCAACTCTGAGCCGGGCTACTGCTCGCTAATCTCTCTCACTGGCAAACTTTCAAGCTGCTGGACAATCGCCTTTCCGGCATTTCACTTTGGCTTCCGCTTTCGCACCTCACAGTTTACCTTCCTGCTCAGTACAGCTGTCGGACAAGTCGCGCATCTGCACTACAGCTGCCTATTCGAACAGCGCCGCTGCTGTTTGTCTCCCTGATCGGCGGCCATGGCTGTGACGGCGCTGCGCTGAGCAATGCTTTTAAGCAAAGTGAGATCTCAGACGGATCGTGTTCAAGAGCACGTGTCCCTGGCTCTCCGGGAGTCTGTATTGTATGCACTGTTTTTTATGTCGCTGGACTGTCTTGTGTGTGCAAATGTCGTTGTTACCGTTTTGTAGTGATTGAAACTGGGATTTGAGGTTCCTGATTTCCCTGAAAACTGGTTGAATGGTAAGGCTTGGGGCCTGGCTTTGCTGCTCCTCTCCCTCGTAAAATTGCTGTTTCTCTATGTCCAGCTGTTACTGTGAATTGTTTGGGAAAGTGTGAATCGTTGAATCAAATTCAAGAAAAGAGCACCTCTCCAGCATGCGCCTCGTTCCAATTGCTGTCACCTTTTCACCAGCTGTCTGGGGAACGCAGAGAGGAGCTCCAAAAACAACACCGCTTGACGGCAGCTTGTCTCTCAATGCTGTGTCCTTCGAAGAAAACACATCCGTGGTTCAGGAGAGAGCAAAAGCAGGCACCAGTGACGAGCTTAAGACTCCACCTCGGCATCGGGATCATTCTGCGCTCGCCGTTCTGGCAGAAATGTGACGAGATCTGACTCAAAGGTGCGAAAAGGGCGGCTCTTACAATTGGCCCGTAGGCAGATTTCACTCGCACGTCCCAATTTAAACAAGGGACGGGACGAAACGAGTCGAGGTTCCGCCGAGATTCGAACTCGGTCGCTGGATTCAAAGTCCAGAGTGCTAACCGTTACACCACGGAACCAGCAGGGCGGCCTGCTTTAGGCCAGGCCTGAGCTGTCCTGCATTCACACTTGCAGCAACGCTCTCAGAATCTGGTCTCTTGCTGCTGCGCCCGTGGCAGGGAATACTTGGGTGGTACAGGGTAGAGCAAAAGTAGCTCGCGCGCTTGACGCCGGGGAGTGTCGCAAACCAGCCCACATCCATCATGGGTGCAAGAATTTGCGAAACCGGCAGTTTTGTCAAAGACGATCGCTCACGCTGCCAGCGAAAAGGCTCCACCGAGATTTGAACTCGGATCGCTGGATTCAGAGTCCAGAGTGCTCACCATTACACCATGGAACCCCTAGATGGCAGCGCCGCCGAATCACTGCTCAAGGATGTTTGCCTCCTTCGTCAAGCGTGGAAACAGCAACGACAAGGATCACGACGGCAACTGTGGATCTGCTGATCCAGCAGCTCGTGCACTCGGTCTTGCTCAAGTGCAACCACGCTGTCACGGCCTGCTGCCCTGTAAGGCCGGTGGCCCGCGCCTCCGAAATCCACTTTGCCGAAGTTTTCGGAAGCAGCTCGGGCCGTGCCAGATCTGCCAACCTGTCCACGAAACCTAGTTTCTCAGCGGGAGCGGGGCTGCTGTTGGCCATGAGCAACTCTGAGCCGGGCTACTGCTCGCTAATCTCTCTCACTGGCAAACTTTCAAGCTGCTGGACAATCGCCTTTCCGGCATTTCACTTTGGCTTCCGCTTTCGCACCTCACAGTTTACCTTCCTGCTCAGTACAGCTGTCGGACAAGTCGCGCATCTGCACTACAGCTGCCTATTCGAACAGCGCCGCTGCTGTTTGTCTCCCTGATCGGCGGCCATGGCTGTGACGGCGCTGCGCTGAGCAATGCTTTTAAGCAAAGTGAGATCTCAGACGGATCGTGTTCAAGAGCACGTGTCCCTGGCTCTCCGGGAGTCTGTATTGTATGCACTGTTTTTTATGTCGCTGGACTGTCTTGTGTGTGCAAATGTCGTTGTTACCGTTTTGTAGTGATTGAAACTGGGATTTGAGGTTCCTGATTTCCCTGAAAACTGGTTGAATGGTAAGGCTTGGGGCCTGGCTTTGCTGCTCCTCTCCCTCGTAAAATTGCTGTTTCTCTATGTCCAGCTGTTACTGTGAATTGTTTGGGAAAGTGTGAATCGTTGAATCAAATTCAAGAAAAGAGCACCTCTCCAGCATGCGCCTCGTTCCAATTGCTGTCACCTTTTCACCAGCTGTCTGGGGAACGCAGAGAGGAGCTCCAAAAACAACACCGCTTGACGGCAGCTTGTCTCTCAATGCTGTGTCCTTCGAAGAAAACACATCCGTGGTTCAGGAGAGAGCAAAAGCAGGCACCAGTGACGAGCTTAAGACTCCACCTCGGCATCGGGATCATTCTGCGCTCGCCGTTCTGGCAGAAATGTGACGAGATCTGACTCAAAGGTGCGAAAAGGGCGGCTCTTACAATTGGCCCGTAGGCAGATTTCACTCGCACGTCCCAATTTAAACAAGGGACGGGACGAAACGAGTCGAGGTTCCGCCGAGATTCGAACTCGGGTCGCTGGATTCAAAGTCCAGAGTGCTAACCGTTACACCACGGAACCAGCAGGGCGGCCTGCTTTAGGCCAGGCCTGAGCTGTCCTGCATTCACACTTGCAGCAACGCTCTCAGAATCTGGTCTCTTGCTGCTGCGCCCGTGGCAGGGAATACTTGGGTGGTACAGGGTAGAGCAAAAGTAGCTCGCGCGCTTGACGCCGGGGAGTGTCGCAAACCAGCCCACATCCATCATGGGTGCAAGAATTTGCGAAACCGGCAGTTTTGTCAAAGACGATCGCTCACGCTGCCAGCGAAAAGGCTCCACCGAGATTTGAACTCGGATCGCTGGATTCAGAGTCCAGAGTGCTCACCATTACACCATGGAACCCCTAGATGGCAGCGCCGCCGAATCACTGCTCAAGGATGTTTGCCTCCTTCGTCAAGCGTGGAAACAGCAACGACAAGGATCACGACGGCAACTGTGGATCTGCTGATCCAGCAGCTCGTGCACTCGGTCTTGCTCAAGTGCAACCACGCTGTCACGGCCTGCTGCCCTGTAAGGCCGGTGGCCCGCGCCTCCGAAATCCACTTTGCCGAAGTTTTCGGAAGCAGCTCGGGCCGTGCCAGATCTGCCAACCTGTCCACGAAACCTAGTTTCTCAGCGGGAGCGGGGCTGCTGTTGGCCATGAGCAACTCTGAGCCGGGCTACTGCTCGCTAATCTCTCTCACTGGCAAACTTTCAAGCTGCTGGACAATCGCCTTTCCGGCATTTCACTTTGGCTTCCGCTTTCGCACCTCACAGTTTACCTTCCTGCTCAGTACAGCTGTCGGACAAGTCGCGCATCTGCACTACAGCTGCCTATTCGAACAGCGCCGCTGCTGTTTGTCTCCCTGATCGGCGGCCATGGCTGTGACGGCGCTGCGCTGAGCAATGCTTTTAAGCAAAGTGAGATCTCAGACGGATCGTGTTCAAGAGCACGTGTCCCTGGCTCTCCGGGAGTCTGTATTGTATGCACTGTTTTTTATGTCGCTGGACTGTCTTGTGTGTGCAAATGTCGTTGTTACCGTTTTGTAGTGATTGAAACTGGGATTTGAGGTTCCTGATTTCCCTGAAAACTGGTTGAATGGTAAGGCTTGGGGCCTGGCTTTGCTGCTCCTCTCCCTCGTAAAATTGCTGTTTCTCTATGTCCAGCTGTTACTGTGAATTGTTTGGGAAAGTGTGAATCGTTGAATCAAATTCAAGAAAAGAGCACCTCTCCAGCATGCGCCTCGTTCCAATTGCTGTCACCTTTTCACCAGCTGTCTGGGGAACGCAGAGAGGAGCTCCAAAAACAACACCGCTTGACGGCAGCTTGTCTCTCAATGCTGTGTCCTTCGAAGAAAACACATCCGTGGTTCAGGAGAGAGCAAAAGCAGGCACCAGTGACGAGCTTAAGACTCCACCTCGGCATCGGGATCATTCTGCGCTCGCCGTTCTGGCAGAAATGTGACGAGATCTGACTCAAAGGTGCGAAAAGGGCGGCTCTTACAATTGGCCCGTAGGCAGATTTCACTCGCACGTCCCAATTTAAACAAGGGACGGGACGAAACGAGTCGAGGTTCCGCCGAGATTCGAACTCGGGTCGCTGGATTCAAAGTCCAGAGTGCTAACCGTTACACCACGGAACCAGCAGGGCGGCCTGCTTTAGGCCAGGCCTGAGCTGTCCTGCATTCACACTTGCAGCAACGCTCTCAGAATCTGGTCTCTTGCTGCTGCGCCCGTGGCAGGGAATACTTGGGTGGTACAGGGTAGAGCAAAAGTAGCTCGCGCGCTTGACGCCGGGGAGTGTCGCAAACCAGCCCACATCCATCATGGGTGCAAGAATTTGCGAAACCGGCAGTTTTGTCAAAGACGATCGCTCACGCTGCCAGCGAAAAGGCTCCACCGAGATTTGAACTCGGATCGCTGGATTCAGAGTCCAGAGTGCTCACCATTACACCATGGAACCCCTAGATGGCAGCGCCGCCGAATCACTGCTCAAGGATGTTTGCCTCCTTCGTCAAGCGTGGAAACAGCAACGACAAGGATCACGACGGCAACTGTGGATCTGCTGATCCAGCAGCTCGTGCACTCGGTCTTGCTCAAGTGCAACCACGCTGTCACGGCCTGCTGCCCTGTAAGGCCGGTGGCCCGCGCCTCCGAAATCCACTTTGCCGAAGTTTTCGGAAGCAGCTCGGGCCGTGCCAGATCTGCCAACCTGTCCACGAAACCTAGTTTCTCAGCGGGAGCGGGGCTGCTGTTGGCCATGAGCAACTCTGAGCCGGGCTACTGCTCGCTAATCTCTCTCACTGGCAAACTTTCAAGCTGCTGGACAATCGCCTTTCCGGCATTTCACTTTGGCTTCCGCTTTCGCACCTCACAGTTTACCTTCCTGCTCAGTACAGCTGTCGGACAAGTCGCGCATCTGCACTACAGCTGCCTATTCGAACAGCGCCGCTGCTGTTTGTCTCCCTGATCGGCGGCCATGGCTGTGACGGCGCTGCGCTGAGCAATGCTTTTAAGCAAAGTGAGATCTCAGACGGATCGTGTTCAAGAGCACGTGTCCCTGGCTCTCCGGGAGTCTGTATTGTATGCACTGTTTTTTATGTCGCTGGACTGTCTTGTGTGTGCAAATGTCGTTGTTACCGTTTTGTAGTGATTGAAACTGGGATTTGAGGTTCCTGATTTCCCTGAAAACTGGTTGAATGGTAAGGCTTGGGGCCTGGCTTTGCTGCTCCTCTCCCTCGTAAAATTGCTGTTTCTCTATGTCCAGCTGTTACTGTGAATTGTTTGGGAAAGTGTGAATCGTTGAATCAAATTCAAGAAAAGAGCACCTCTCCAGCATGCGCCTCGTTCCAATTGCTGTCACCTTTTCACCAGCTGTCTGGGGAACGCAGAGAGGAGCTCCAAAAACAACACCGCTTGACGGCAGCTTGTCTCTCAATGCTGTGTCCTTCGAAGAAAACACATCCGTGGTTCAGGAGAGAGCAAAAGCAGGCACCAGTGACGAGCTTAAGACTCCACCTCGGCATCGGGATCATTCTGCGCTCGCCGTTCTGGCAGAAATGTGACGAGATCTGACTCAAAGGTGCGAAAAGGGCGGCTCTTACAATTGGCCCGTAGGCAGATTTCACTCGCACGTCCCAATTTAAACAAGGGACGGGACGAAACGAGTCGAGGTTCCGCCGAGATTCGAACTCGGTCGCTGGATTCAAAGTCCAGAGTGCTAACCGTTACACCACGGAACCAGCAGGGCGGCCTGCTTTAGGCCAGGCCTGAGCTGTCCTGCATTCACACTTGCAGCAACGCTCTCAGAATCTGGTCTCTTGCTGCTGCGCCCGTGGCAGGGAATACTTGGGTGGTACAGGGTAGAGCAAAAGTAGCTCGCGCGCTTGACGCCGGGGAGTGTCGCAAACCAGCCCACATCCATCATGGGTGCAAGAATTTGCGAAACCGGCAGTTTTGTCAAAGACGATCGCTCACGCTGCCAGCGAAAAGGCTCCACCGAGATTTGAACTCGGATCGCTGGATTCAGAGTCCAGAGTGCTCACCATTACACCATGGAACCCCTAGATGGCAGCGCCGCCGAATCACTGCTCAAGGATGTTTGCCTCCTTCGTCAAGCGTGGAAACAGCAACGACAAGGATCACGACGGCAACTGTGGATCTGCTGATCCAGCAGCTCGTGCACTCGGTCTTGCTCAAGTGCAACCACGCTGTCACGGCCTGCTGCCCTGTAAGGCCGGTGGCCCGCGCCTCCGAAATCCACTTTGCCGAAGTTTTCGGAAGCAGCTCGGGCCGTGCCAGATCTGCCAACCTGTCCACGAAACCTAGTTTCTCAGCGGGAGCGGGGCTGCTGTTGGCCATGAGCAACTCTGAGCCGGGCTACTGCTCGCTAATCTCTCTCACTGGCAAACTTTCAAGCTGCTGGACAATCGCCTTTCCGGCATTTCACTTTGGCTTCCGCTTTCGCACCTCACAGTTTACCTTCCTGCTCAGTACAGCTGTCGGACAAGTCGCGCATCTGCACTACAGCTGCCTATTCGAACAGCGCCGCTGCTGTTTGTCTCCCTGATCGGCGGCCATGGCTGTGACGGCGCTGCGCTGAGCAATGCTTTTAAGCAAAGTGAGATCTCAGACGGATCGTGTTCAAGAGCACGTGTCCCTGGCTCTCCGGGAGTCTGTATTGTATGCACTGTTTTTTATGTCGCTGGACTGTCTTGTGTGTGCAAATGTCGTTGTTACCGTTTTGTAGTGATTGAAACTGGGATTTGAGGTTCCTGATTTCCCTGAAAACTGGTTGAATGGTAAGGCTTGGGGCCTGGCTTTGCTGCTCCTCTCCCTCGTAAAATTGCTGTTTCTCTATGTCCAGCTGTTACTGTGAATTGTTTGGGAAAGTGTGAATCGTTGAATCAAATTCAAGAAAAGAGCACCTCTCCAGCATGCGCCTCGTTCCAATTGCTGTCACCTTTTCACCAGCTGTCTGGGGAACGCAGAGAGGAGCTCCAAAAACAACACCGCTTGACGGCAGCTTGTCTCTCAATGCTGTGTCCTTCGAAGAAAACACATCCGTGGTTCAGGAGAGAGCAAAAGCAGGCACCAGTGACGAGCTTAAGACTCCACCTCGGCATCGGGATCATTCTGCGCTCGCCGTTCTGGCAGAAATGTGACGAGATCTGACTCAAAGGTGCGAAAAGGGCGGCTCTTACAATTGGCCCGTAGGCAGATTTCACTCGCACGTCCCAATTTAAACAAGGGACGGGACGAAACGAGTCGAGGTTCCGCCGAGATTCGAACTCGGGTCGCTGGATTCAAAGTCCAGAGTGCTAACCGTTACACCACGGAACCAGCAGGGCGGCCTGCTTTAGGCCAGGCCTGAGCTGTCCTGCATTCACACTTGCAGCAACGCTCTCAGAATCTGGTCTCTTGCTGCTGCGCCCGTGGCAGGGAATACTTGGGTGGTACAGGGTAGAGCAAAAGTAGCTCGCGCGCTTGACGCCGGGGAGTGTCGCAAACCAGCCCACATCCATCATGGGTGCAAGAATTTGCGAAACCGGCAGTTTTGTCAAAGACGATCGCTCACGCTGCCAGCGAAAAGGCTCCACCGAGATTTGAACTCGGATCGCTGGATTCAGAGTCCAGAGTGCTCACCATTACACCATGGAACCCCTAGATGGCAGCGCCGCCGAATCACTGCTCAAGGATGTTTGCCTCCTTCGTCAAGCGTGGAAACAGCAACGACAAGGATCACGACGGCAACTGTGGATCTGCTGATCCAGCAGCTCGTGCACTCGGTCTTGCTCAAGTGCAACCACGCTGTCACGGCCTGCTGCCCTGTAAGGCCGGTGGCCCGCGCCTCCGAAATCCACTTTGCCGAAGTTTTCGGAAGCAGCTCGGGCCGTGCCAGATCTGCCAACCTGTCCACGAAACCTAGTTTCTCAGCGGGAGCGGGGCTGCTGTTGGCCATGAGCAACTCTGAGCCGGGCTACTGCTCGCTAATCTCTCTCACTGGCAAACTTTCAAGCTGCTGGACAATCGCCTTTCCGGCATTTCACTTTGGCTTCCGCTTTCGCACCTCACAGTTTACCTTCCTGCTCAGTACAGCTGTCGGACAAGTCGCGCATCTGCACTACAGCTGCCTATTCGAACAGCGCCGCTGCTGTTTGTCTCCCTGATCGGCGGCCATGGCTGTGACGGCGCTGCGCTGAGCAATGCTTTTAAGCAAAGTGAGATCTCAGACGGATCGTGTTCAAGAGCACGTGTCCCTGGCTCTCCGGGAGTCTGTATTGTATGCACTGTTTTTTATGTCGCTGGACTGTCTTGTGTGTGCAAATGTCGTTGTTACCGTTTTGTAGTGATTGAAACTGGGATTTGAGGTTCCTGATTTCCCTGAAAACTGGTTGAATGGTAAGGCTTGGGGCCTGGCTTTGCTGCTCCTCTCCCTCGTAAAATTGCTGTTTCTCTATGTCCAGCTGTTACTGTGAATTGTTTGGGAAAGTGTGAATCGTTGAATCAAATTCAAGAAAAGAGCACCTCTCCAGCATGCGCCTCGTTCCAATTGCTGTCACCTTTTCACCAGCTGTCTGGGGAACGCAGAGAGGAGCTCCAAAAACAACACCGCTTGACGGCAGCTTGTCTCTCAATGCTGTGTCCTTCGAAGAAAACACATCCGTGGTTCAGGAGAGAGCAAAAGCAGGCACCAGTGACGAGCTTAAGACTCCACCTCGGCATCGGGATCATTCTGCGCTCGCCGTTCTGGCAGAAATGTGACGAGATCTGACTCAAAGGTGCGAAAAGGGCGGCTCTTACAATTGGCCCGTAGGCAGATTTCACTCGCACGTCCCAATTTAAACAAGGGACGGGACGAAACGAGTCGAGGTTCCGCCGAGATTCGAACTCGGGTCGCTGGATTCAAAGTCCAGAGTGCTAACCGTTACACCACGGAACCAGCAGGGCGGCCTGCTTTAGGCCAGGCCTGAGCTGTCCTGCATTCACACTTGCAGCAACGCTCTCAGAATCTGGTCTCTTGCTGCTGCGCCCGTGGCAGGGAATACTTGGGTGGTACAGGGTAGAGCAAAAGTAGCTCGCGCGCTTGACGCCGGGGAGTGTCGCAAACCAGCCCACATCCATCATGGGTGCAAGAATTTGCGAAACCGGCAGTTTTGTCAAAGACGATCGCTCACGCTGCCAGCGAAAAGGCTCCACCGAGATTTGAACTCGGATCGCTGGATTCAGAGTCCAGAGTGCTCACCATTACACCATGGAACCCCTAGATGGCAGCGCCGCCGAATCACTGCTCAAGGATGTTTGCCTCCTTCGTCAAGCGTGGAAACAGCAACGACAAGGATCACGACGGCAACTGTGGATCTGCTGATCCAGCAGCTCGTGCACTCGGTCTTGCTCAAGTGCAACCACGCTGTCACGGCCTGCTGCCCTGTAAGGCCGGTGGCCCGCGCCTCCGAAATCCACTTTGCCGAAGTTTTCGGAAGCAGCTCGGGCCGTGCCAGATCTGCCAACCTGTCCACGAAACCTAGTTTCTCAGCGGGAGCGGGGCTGCTGTTGGCCATGAGCAACTCTGAGCCGGGCTACTGCTCGCTAATCTCTCTCACTGGCAAACTTTCAAGCTGCTGGACAATCGCCTTTCCGGCATTTCACTTTGGCTTCCGCTTTCGCACCTCACAGTTTACCTTCCTGCTCAGTACAGCTGTCGGACAAGTCGCGCATCTGCACTACAGCTGCCTATTCGAACAGCGCCGCTGCTGTTTGTCTCCCTGATCGGCGGCCATGGCTGTGACGGCGCTGCGCTGAGCAATGCTTTTAAGCAAAGTGAGATCTCAGACGGATCGTGTTCAAGAGCACGTGTCCCTGGCTCTCCGGGAGTCTGTATTGTATGCACTGTTTTTTATGTCGCTGGACTGTCTTGTGTGTGCAAATGTCGTTGTTACCGTTTTGTAGTGATTGAAACTGGGATTTGAGGTTCCTGATTTCCCTGAAAACTGGTTGAATGGTAAGGCTTGGGGCCTGGCTTTGCTGCTCCTCTCCCTCGTAAAATTGCTGTTTCTCTATGTCCAGCTGTTACTGTGAATTGTTTGGGAAAGTGTGAATCGTTGAATCAAATTCAAGAAAAGAGCACCTCTCCAGCATGCGCCTCGTTCCAATTGCTGTCACCTTTTCACCAGCTGTCTGGGGAACGCAGAGAGGAGCTCCAAAAACAACACCGCTTGACGGCAGCTTGTCTCTCAATGCTGTGTCCTTCGAAGAAAACACATCCGTGGTTCAGGAGAGAGCAAAAGCAGGCACCAGTGACGAGCTTAAGACTCCACCTCGGCATCGGGATCATTCTGCGCTCGCCGTTCTGGCAGAAATGTGACGAGATCTGACTCAAAGGTGCGAAAAGGGCGGCTCTTACAATTGGCCCGTAGGCAGATTTCACTCGCACGTCCCAATTTAAACAAGGGACGGGACGAAACGAGTCGAGGTTCCGCCGAGATTCGAACTCGGGTCGCTGGATTCAAAGTCCAGAGTGCTAACCGTTACACCACGGAACCAGCAGGGCGGCCTGCTTTAGGCCAGGCCTGAGCTGTCCTGCATTCACACTTGCAGCAACGCTCTCAGAATCTGGTCTCTTGCTGCTGCGCCCGTGGCAGGGAATACTTGGGTGGTACAGGGTAGAGCAAAAGTAGCTCGCGCGCTTGACGCCGGGGAGTGTCGCAAACCAGCCCACATCCATCATGGGTGCAAGAATTTGCGAAACCGGCAGTTTTGTCAAAGACGATCGCTCACGCTGCCAGCGAAAAGGCTCCACCGAGATTTGAACTCGGATCGCTGGATTCAGAGTCCAGAGTGCTCACCATTACACCATGGAACCCCTAGATGGCAGCGCCGCCGAATCACTGCTCAAGGATGTTTGCCTCCTTCGTCAAGCGTGGAAACAGCAACGACAAGGATCACGACGGCAACTGTGGATCTGCTGATCCAGCAGCTCGTGCACTCGGTCTTGCTCAAGTGCAACCACGCTGTCACGGCCTGCTGCCCTGTAAGGCCGGTGGCCCGCGCCTCCGAAATCCACTTTGCCGAAGTTTTCGGAAGCAGCTCGGGCCGTGCCAGATCTGCCAACCTGTCCACGAAACCTAGTTTCTCAGCGGGAGCGGGGCTGCTGTTGGCCATGAGCAACTCTGAGCCGGGCTACTGCTCGCTAATCTCTCTCACTGGCAAACTTTCAAGCTGCTGGACAATCGCCTTTCCGGCATTTCACTTTGGCTTCCGCTTTCGCACCTCACAGTTTACCTTCCTGCTCAGTACAGCTGTCGGACAAGTCGCGCATCTGCACTACAGCTGCCTATTCGAACAGCGCCGCTGCTGTTTGTCTCCCTGATCGGCGGCCATGGCTGTGACGGCGCTGCGCTGAGCAATGCTTTTAAGCAAAGTGAGATCTCAGACGGATCGTGTTCAAGAGCACGTGTCCCTGGCTCTCCGGGAGTCTGTATTGTATGCACTGTTTTTTATGTCGCTGGACTGTCTTGTGTGTGCAAATGTCGTTGTTACCGTTTTGTAGTGATTGAAACTGGGATTTGAGGTTCCTGATTTCCCTGAAAACTGGTTGAATGGTAAGGCTTGGGGCCTGGCTTTGCTGCTCCTCTCCCTCGTAAAATTGCTGTTTCTCTATGTCCAGCTGTTACTGTGAATTGTTTGGGAAAGTGTGAATCGTTGAATCAAATTCAAGAAAAGAGCACCTCTCCAGCATGCGCCTCGTTCCAATTGCTGTCACCTTTTCACCAGCTGTCTGGGGAACGCAGAGAGGAGCTCCAAAAACAACACCGCTTGACGGCAGCTTGTCTCTCAATGCTGTGTCCTTCGAAGAAAACACATCCGTGGTTCAGGAGAGAGCAAAAGCAGGCACCAGTGACGAGCTTAAGACTCCACCTCGGCATCGGGATCATTCTGCGCTCGCCGTTCTGGCAGAAATGTGACGAGATCTGACTCAAAGGTGCGAAAAGGGCGGCTCTTACAATTGGCCCGTAGGCAGATTTCACTCGCACGTCCCAATTTAAACAAGGGACGGGACGAAACGAGTCGAGGTTCCGCCGAGATTCGAACTCGGATCGCTGGATTCAAAGTCCAGAGTGCTAACCGTTACACCACGGAACCAGCAGGGCGGCCTGCTTTAGGCCAGGCCTGAGCTGTCCTGCATTCACACTTGCAGCAACGCTCTCAGAATCTGGTCTCTTGCTGCTGCGCCCGTGGCAGGGAATACTTGGGTGGTACAGGGTAGAGCAAAAGTAGCTCGCGCGCTTGACGCCGGGGAGTGTCGCAAACCAGCCCACATCCATCATGGGTGCAAGAATTTGCGAAACCGGCAGTTTTGTCAAAGACGATCGCTCACGCTGCCAGCGAAAAGGCTCCACCGAGATTTGAACTCGGATCGCTGGATTCAGAGTCCAGAGTGCTCACCATTACACCATGGAACCCCTAGATGGCAGCGCCGCCGAATCACTGCTCAAGGATGTTTGCCTCCTTCGTCAAGCGTGGAAACAGCAACGACAAGGATCACGACGGCAACTGTGGATCTGCTGATCCAGCAGCTCGTGCACTCGGTCTTGCTCAAGTGCAACCACGCTGTCACGGCCTGCTGCCCTGTAAGGCCGGTGGCCCGCGCCTCCGAAATCCACTTTGCCGAAGTTTTCGGAAGCAGCTCGGGCCGTGCCAGATCTGCCAACCTGTCCACGAAACCTAGTTTCTCAGCGGGAGCGGGGCTGCTGTTGGCCATGAGCAACTCTGAGCCGGGCTACTGCTCGCTAATCTCTCTCACTGGCAAACTTTCAAGCTGCTGGACAATCGCCTTTCCGGCATTTCACTTTGGCTTCCGCTTTCGCACCTCACAGTTTACCTTCCTGCTCAGTACAGCTGTCGGACAAGTCGCGCATCTGCACTACAGCTGCCTATTCGAACAGCGCCGCTGCTGTTTGTCTCCCTGATCGGCGGCCATGGCTGTGACGGCGCTGCGCTGAGCAATGCTTTTAAGCAAAGTGAGATCTCAGACGGATCGTGTTCAAGAGCACGTGTCCCTGGCTCTCCGGGAGTCTGTATTGTATGCACTGTTTTTTATGTCGCTGGACTGTCTTGTGTGTGCAAATGTCGTTGTTACCGTTTTGTAGTGATTGAAACTGGGATTTGAGGTTCCTGATTTCCCTGAAAACTGGTTGAATGGTAAGGCTTGGGGCCTGGCTTTGCTGCTCCTCTCCCTCGTAAAATTGCTGTTTCTCTATGTCCAGCTGTTACTGTGAATTGTTTGGGAAAGTGTGAATCGTTGAATCAAATTCAAGAAAAGAGCACCTCTCCAGCATGCGCCTCGTTCCAATTGCTGTCACCTTTTCACCAGCTGTCTGGGGAACGCAGAGAGGAGCTCCAAAAACAACACCGCTTGACGGCAGCTTGTCTCTCAATGCTGTGTCCTTCGAAGAAAACACATCCGTGGTTCAGGAGAGAGCAAAAGCAGGCACCAGTGACGAGCTTAAGACTCCACCTCGGCATCGGGATCATTCTGCGCTCGCCGTTCTGGCAGAAATGTGACGAGATCTGACTCAAAGGTGCGAAAAGGGCGGCTCTTACAATTGGCCCGTAGGCAGATTTCACTCGCACGTCCCAATTTAAACAAGGGACGGGACGAAACGAGTCGAGGTTCCGCCGAGATTCGAACTCGGATCGCTGGATTCAAAGTCCAGAGTGCTAACCGTTACACCACGGAACCAGCAGGGCGGCCTGCTTTAGGCCAGGCCTGAGCTGTCCTGCATTCACACTTGCAGCAACGCTCTCAGAATCTGGTCTCTTGCTGCTGCGCCCGTGGCAGGGAATACTTGGGTGGTACAGGGTAGAGCAAAAGTAGCTCGCGCGCTTGACGCCGGGGAGTGTCGCAAACCAGCCCACATCCATCATGGGTGCAAGAATTTGCGAAACCGGCAGTTTTGTCAAAGACGATCGCTCACGCTGCCAGCGAAAAGGCTCCACCGAGATTTGAACTCGGATCGCTGGATTCAGAGTCCAGAGTGCTCACCATTACACCATGGAACCCCTAGATGGCAGCGCCGCCGAATCACTGCTCAAGGATGTTTGCCTCCTTCGTCAAGCGTGGAAACAGCAACGACAAGGATCACGACGGCAACTGTGGATCTGCTGATCCAGCAGCTCGTGCACTCGGTCTTGCTCAAGTGCAACCACGCTGTCACGGCCTGCTGCCCTGTAAGGCCGGTGGCCCGCGCCTCCGAAATCCACTTTGCCGAAGTTTTCGGAAGCAGCTCGGGCCGTGCCAGATCTGCCAACCTGTCCACGAAACCTAGTTTCTCAGCGGGAGCGGGGCTGCTGTTGGCCATGAGCAACTCTGAGCCGGGCTACTGCTCGCTAATCTCTCTCACTGGCAAACTTTCAAGCTGCTGGACAATCGCCTTTCCGGCATTTCACTTTGGCTTCCGCTTTCGCACCTCACAGTTTACCTTCCTGCTCAGTACAGCTGTCGGACAAGTCGCGCATCTGCACTACAGCTGCCTATTCGAACAGCGCCGCTGCTGTTTGTCTCCCTGATCGGCGGCCATGGCTGTGACGGCGCTGCGCTGAGCAATGCTTTTAAGCAAAGTGAGATCTCAGACGGATCGTGTTCAAGAGCACGTGTCCCTGGCTCTCCGGGAGTCTGTATTGTATGCACTGTTTTTTATGTCGCTGGACTGTCTTGTGTGTGCAAATGTCGTTGTTACCGTTTTGTAGTGATTGAAACTGGGATTTGAGGTTCCTGATTTCCCTGAAAACTGGTTGAATGGTAAGGCTTGGGGCCTGGCTTTGCTGCTCCTCTCCCTCGTAAAATTGCTGTTTCTCTATGTCCAGCTGTTACTGTGAATTGTTTGGGAAAGTGTGAATCGTTGAATCAAATTCAAGAAAAGAGCACCTCTCCAGCATGCGCCTCGTTCCAATTGCTGTCACCTTTTCACCAGCTGTCTGGGGAACGCAGAGAGGAGCTCCAAAAACAACACCGCTTGACGGCAGCTTGTCTCTCAATGCTGTGTCCTTCGAAGAAAACACATCCGTGGTTCAGGAGAGAGCAAAAGCAGGCACCAGTGACGAGCTTAAGACTCCACCTCGGCATCGGGATCATTCTGCGCTCGCCGTTCTGGCAGAAATGTGACGAGATCTGACTCAAAGGTGCGAAAAGGGCGGCTCTTACAATTGGCCCGTAGGCAGATTTCACTCGCACGTCCCAATTTAAACAAGGGACGGGACGAAACGAGTCGAGGTTCCGCCGAGATTCGAACTCGGATCGCTGGATTCAAAGTCCAGAGTGCTAACCGTTACACCACGGAACCAGCAGGGCGGCCTGCTTTAGGCCAGGCCTGAGCTGTCCTGCATTCACACTTGCAGCAACGCTCTCAGAATCTGGTCTCTTGCTGCTGCGCCCGTGGCAGGGAATACTTGGGTGGTACAGGGTAGAGCAAAAGTAGCTCGCGCGCTTGACGCCGGGGAGTGTCGCAAACCAGCCCACATCCATCATGGGTGCAAGAATTTGCGAAACCGGCAGTTTTGTCAAAGACGATCGCTCACGCTGCCAGCGAAAAGGCTCCACCGAGATTTGAACTCGGATCGCTGGATTCAGAGTCCAGAGTGCTCACCATTACACCATGGAACCCCTAGATGGCAGCGCCGCCGAATCACTGCTCAAGGATGTTTGCCTCCTTCGTCAAGCGTGGAAACAGCAACGACAAGGATCACGACGGCAACTGTGGATCTGCTGATCCAGCAGCTCGTGCACTCGGTCTTGCTCAAGTGCAACCACGCTGTCACGGCCTGCTGCCCTGTAAGGCCGGTGGCCCGCGCCTCCGAAATCCACTTTGCCGAAGTTTTCGGAAGCAGCTCGGGCCGTGCCAGATCTGCCAACCTGTCCACGAAACCTAGTTTCTCAGCGGGAGCGGGGCTGCTGTTGGCCATGAGCAACTCTGAGCCGGGCTACTGCTCGCTAATCTCTCTCACTGGCAAACTTTCAAGCTGCTGGACAATCGCCTTTCCGGCATTTCACTTTGGCTTCCGCTTTCGCACCTCACAGTTTACCTTCCTGCTCAGTACAGCTGTCGGACAAGTCGCGCATCTGCACTACAGCTGCCTATTCGAACAGCGCCGCTGCTGTTTGTCTCCCTGATCGGCGGCCATGGCTGTGACGGCGCTGCGCTGAGCAATGCTTTTAAGCAAAGTGAGATCTCAGACGGATCGTGTTCAAGAGCACGTGTCCCTGGCTCTCCGGGAGTCTGTATTGTATGCACTGTTTTTTATGTCGCTGGACTGTCTTGTGTGTGCAAATGTCGTTGTTACCGTTTTGTAGTGATTGAAACTGGGATTTGAGGTTCCTGATTTCCCTGAAAACTGGTTGAATGGTAAGGCTTGGGGCCTGGCTTTGCTGCTCCTCTCCCTCGTAAAATTGCTGTTTCTCTATGTCCAGCTGTTACTGTGAATTGTTTGGGAAAGTGTGAATCGTTGAATCAAATTCAAGAAAAGAGCACCTCTCCAGCATGCGCCTCGTTCCAATTGCTGTCACCTTTTCACCAGCTGTCTGGGGAACGCAGAGAGGAGCTCCAAAAACAACACCGCTTGACGGCAGCTTGTCTCTCAATGCTGTGTCCTTCGAAGAAAACACATCCGTGGTTCAGGAGAGAGCAAAAGCAGGCACCAGTGACGAGCTTAAGACTCCACCTCGGCATCGGGATCATTCTGCGCTCGCCGTTCTGGCAGAAATGTGACGAGATCTGACTCAAAGGTGCGAAAAGGGCGGCTCTTACAATTGGCCCGTAGGCAGATTTCACTCGCACGTCCCAATTTAAACAAGGGACGGGACGAAACGAGTCGAGGTTCCGCCGAGATTCGAACTCGGATCGCTGGATTCAAAGTCCAGAGTGCTAACCGTTACACCACGGAACCAGCAGGGCGGCCTGCTTTAGGCCAGGCCTGAGCTGTCCTGCATTCACACTTGCAGCAACGCTCTCAGAATCTGGTCTCTTGCTGCTGCGCCCGTGGCAGGGAATACTTGGGTGGTACAGGGTAGAGCAAAAGTAGCTCGCGCGCTTGACGCCGGGGAGTGTCGCAAACCAGCCCACATCCATCATGGGTGCAAGAATTTGCGAAACCGGCAGTTTTGTCAAAGACGATCGCTCACGCTGCCAGCGAAAAGGCTCCACCGAGATTTGAACTCGGATCGCTGGATTCAGAGTCCAGAGTGCTCACCATTACACCATGGAACCCCTAGATGGCAGCGCCGCCGAATCACTGCTCAAGGATGTTTGCCTCCTTCGTCAAGCGTGGAAACAGCAACGACAAGGATCACGACGGCAACTGTGGATCTGCTGATCCAGCAGCTCGTGCACTCGGTCTTGCTCAAGTGCAACCACGCTGTCACGGCCTGCTGCCCTGTAAGGCCGGTGGCCCGCGCCTCCGAAATCCACTTTGCCGAAGTTTTCGGAAGCAGCTCGGGCCGTGCCAGATCTGCCAACCTGTCCACGAAACCTAGTTTCTCAGCGGGAGCGGGGCTGCTGTTGGCCATGAGCAACTCTGAGCCGGGCTACTGCTCGCTAATCTCTCTCACTGGCAAACTTTCAAGCTGCTGGACAATCGCCTTTCCGGCATTTCACTTTGGCTTCCGCTTTCGCACCTCACAGTTTACCTTCCTGCTCAGTACAGCTGTCGGACAAGTCGCGCATCTGCACTACAGCTGCCTATTCGAACAGCGCCGCTGCTGTTTGTCTCCCTGATCGGCGGCCATGGCTGTGACGGCGCTGCGCTGAGCAATGCTTTTAAGCAAAGTGAGATCTCAGACGGATCGTGTTCAAGAGCACGTGTCCCTGGCTCTCCGGGAGTCTGTATTGTATGCACTGTTTTTTATGTCGCTGGACTGTCTTGTGTGTGCAAATGTCGTTGTTACCGTTTTGTAGTGATTGAAACTGGGATTTGAGGTTCCTGATTTCCCTGAAAACTGGTTGAATGGTAAGGCTTGGGGCCTGGCTTTGCTGCTCCTCTCCCTCGTAAAATTGCTGTTTCTCTATGTCCAGCTGTTACTGTGAATTGTTTGGGAAAGTGTGAATCGTTGAATCAAATTCAAGAAAAGAGCACCTCTCCAGCATGCGCCTCGTTCCAATTGCTGTCACCTTTTCACCAGCTGTCTGGGGAACGCAGAGAGGAGCTCCAAAAACAACACCGCTTGACGGCAGCTTGTCTCTCAATGCTGTGTCCTTCGAAGAAAACACATCCGTGGTTCAGGAGAGAGCAAAAGCAGGCACCAGTGACGAGCTTAAGACTCCACCTCGGCATCGGGATCATTCTGCGCTCGCCGTTCTGGCAGAAATGTGACGAGATCTGACTCAAAGGTGCGAAAAGGGCGGCTCTTACAATTGGCCCGTAGGCAGATTTCACTCGCACGTCCCAATTTAAACAAGGGACGGGACGAAACGAGTCGAGGTTCCGCCGAGATTCGAACTCGGATCGCTGGATTCAAAGTCCAGAGTGCTAACCGTTACACCACGGAACCAGCAGGGCGGCCTGCTTTAGGCCAGGCCTGAGCTGTCCTGCATTCACACTTGCAGCAACGCTCTCAGAATCTGGTCTCTTGCTGCTGCGCCCGTGGCAGGGAATACTTGGGTGGTACAGGGTAGAGCAAAAGTAGCTCGCGCGCTTGACGCCGGGGAGTGTCGCAAACCAGCCCACATCCATCATGGGTGCAAGAATTTGCGAAACCGGCAGTTTTGTCAAAGACGATCGCTCACGCTGCCAGCGAAAAGGCTCCACCGAGATTTGAACTCGGATCGCTGGATTCAGAGTCCAGAGTGCTCACCATTACACCATGGAACCCCTAGATGGCAGCGCCGCCGAATCACTGCTCAAGGATGTTTGCCTCCTTCGTCAAGCGTGGAAACAGCAACGACAAGGATCACGACGGCAACTGTGGATCTGCTGATCCAGCAGCTCGTGCACTCGGTCTTGCTCAAGTGCAACCACGCTGTCACGGCCTGCTGCCCTGTAAGGCCGGTGGCCCGCGCCTCCGAAATCCACTTTGCCGAAGTTTTCGGAAGCAGCTCGGGCCGTGCCAGATCTGCCAACCTGTCCACGAAACCTAGTTTCTCAGCGGGAGCGGGGCTGCTGTTGGCCATGAGCAACTCTGAGCCGGGCTACTGCTCGCTAATCTCTCTCACTGGCAAACTTTCAAGCTGCTGGACAATCGCCTTTCCGGCATTTCACTTTGGCTTCCGCTTTCGCACCTCACAGTTTACCTTCCTGCTCAGTACAGCTGTCGGACAAGTCGCGCATCTGCACTACAGCTGCCTATTCGAACAGCGCCGCTGCTGTTTGTCTCCCTGATCGGCGGCCATGGCTGTGACGGCGCTGCGCTGAGCAATGCTTTTAAGCAAAGTGAGATCTCAGACGGATCGTGTTCAAGAGCACGTGTCCCTGGCTCTCCGGGAGTCTGTATTGTATGCACTGTTTTTTATGTCGCTGGACTGTCTTGTGTGTGCAAATGTCGTTGTTACCGTTTTGTAGTGATTGAAACTGGGATTTGAGGTTCCTGATTTCCCTGAAAACTGGTTGAATGGTAAGGCTTGGGGCCTGGCTTTGCTGCTCCTCTCCCTCGTAAAATTGCTGTTTCTCTATGTCCAGCTGTTACTGTGAATTGTTTGGGAAAGTGTGAATCGTTGAATCAAATTCAAGAAAAGAGCACCTCTCCAGCATGCGCCTCGTTCCAATTGCTGTCACCTTTTCACCAGCTGTCTGGGGAACGCAGAGAGGAGCTCCAAAAACAACACCGCTTGACGGCAGCTTGTCTCTCAATGCTGTGTCCTTCGAAGAAAACACATCCGTGGTTCAGGAGAGAGCAAAAGCAGGCACCAGTGACGAGCTTAAGACTCCACCTCGGCATCGGGATCATTCTGCGCTCGCCGTTCTGGCAGAAATGTGACGAGATCTGACTCAAAGGTGCGAAAAGGGCGGCTCTTACAATTGGCCCGTAGGCAGATTTCACTCGCACGTCCCAATTTAAACAAGGGACGGGACGAAACGAGTCGAGGTTCCGCCGAGATTCGAACTCGGGTCGCTGGATTCAAAGTCCAGAGTGCTAACCGTTACACCACGGAACCAGCAGGGCGGCCTGCTTTAGGCCAGGCCTGAGCTGTCCTGCATTCACACTTGCAGCAACGCTCTCAGAATCTGGTCTCTTGCTGCTGCGCCCGTGGCAGGGAATACTTGGGTGGTACAGGGTAGAGCAAAAGTAGCTCGCGCGCTTGACGCCGGGGAGTGTCGCAAACCAGCCCACATCCATCATGGGTGCAAGAATTTGCGAAACCGGCAGTTTTGTCAAAGACGATCGCTCACGCTGCCAGCGAAAAGGCTCCACCGAGATTTGAACTCGGATCGCTGGATTCAGAGTCCAGAGTGCTCACCATTACACCATGGAACCCCTAGATGGCAGCGCCGCCGAATCACTGCTCAAGGATGTTTGCCTCCTTCGTCAAGCGTGGAAACAGCAACGACAAGGATCACGACGGCAACTGTGGATCTGCTGATCCAGCAGCTCGTGCACTCGGTCTTGCTCAAGTGCAACCACGCTGTCACGGCCTGCTGCCCTGTAAGGCCGGTGGCCCGCGCCTCCGAAATCCACTTTGCCGAAGTTTTCGGAAGCAGCTCGGGCCGTGCCAGATCTGCCAACCTGTCCACGAAACCTAGTTTCTCAGCGGGAGCGGGGCTGCTGTTGGCCATGAGCAACTCTGAGCCGGGCTACTGCTCGCTAATCTCTCTCACTGGCAAACTTTCAAGCTGCTGGACAATCGCCTTTCCGGCATTTCACTTTGGCTTCCGCTTTCGCACCTCACAGTTTACCTTCCTGCTCAGTACAGCTGTCGGACAAGTCGCGCATCTGCACTACAGCTGCCTATTCGAACAGCGCCGCTGCTGTTTGTCTCCCTGATCGGCGGCCATGGCTGTGACGGCGCTGCGCTGAGCAATGCTTTTAAGCAAAGTGAGATCTCAGACGGATCGTGTTCAAGAGCACGTGTCCCTGGCTCTCCGGGAGTCTGTATTGTATGCACTGTTTTTTATGTCGCTGGACTGTCTTGTGTGTGCAAATGTCGTTGTTACCGTTTTGTAGTGATTGAAACTGGGATTTGAGGTTCCTGATTTCCCTGAAAACTGGTTGAATGGTAAGGCTTGGGGCCTGGCTTTGCTGCTCCTCTCCCTCGTAAAATTGCTGTTTCTCTATGTCCAGCTGTTACTGTGAATTGTTTGGGAAAGTGTGAATCGTTGAATCAAATTCAAGAAAAGAGCACCTCTCCAGCATGCGCCTCGTTCCAATTGCTGTCACCTTTTCACCAGCTGTCTGGGGAACGCAGAGAGGAGCTCCAAAAACAACACCGCTTGACGGCAGCTTGTCTCTCAATGCTGTGTCCTTCGAAGAAAACACATCCGTGGTTCAGGAGAGAGCAAAAGCAGGCACCAGTGACGAGCTTAAGACTCCACCTCGGCATCGGGATCATTCTGCGCTCGCCGTTCTGGCAGAAATGTGACGAGATCTGACTCAAAGGTGCGAAAAGGGCGGCTCTTACAATTGGCCCGTAGGCAGATTTCACTCGCACGTCCCAATTTAAACAAGGGACGGGACGAAACGAGTCGAGGTTCCGCCGAGATTCGAACTCGGATCGCTGGATTCAAAGTCCAGAGTGCTAACCGTTACACCACGGAACCAGCAGGGCGGCCTGCTTTAGGCCAGGCCTGAGCTGTCCTGCATTCACACTTGCAGCAACGCTCTCAGAATCTGGTCTCTTGCTGCTGCGCCCGTGGCAGGGAATACTTGGGTGGTACAGGGTAGAGCAAAAGTAGCTCGCGCGCTTGACGCCGGGGAGTGTCGCAAACCAGCCCACATCCATCATGGGTGCAAGAATTTGCGAAACCGGCAGTTTTGTCAAAGACGATCGCTCACGCTGCCAGCGAAAAGGCTCCACCGAGATTTGAACTCGGATCGCTGGATTCAGAGTCCAGAGTGCTCACCATTACACCATGGAACCCCTAGATGGCAGCGCCGCCGAATCACTGCTCAAGGATGTTTGCCTCCTTCGTCAAGCGTGGAAACAGCAACGACAAGGATCACGACGGCAACTGTGGATCTGCTGATCCAGCAGCTCGTGCACTCGGTCTTGCTCAAGTGCAACCACGCTGTCACGGCCTGCTGCCCTGTAAGGCCGGTGGCCCGCGCCTCCGAAATCCACTTTGCCGAAGTTTTCGGAAGCAGCTCGGGCCGTGCCAGATCTGCCAACCTGTCCACGAAACCTAGTTTCTCAGCGGGAGCGGGGCTGCTGTTGGCCATGAGCAACTCTGAGCCGGGCTACTGCTCGCTAATCTCTCTCACTGGCAAACTTTCAAGCTGCTGGACAATCGCCTTTCCGGCATTTCACTTTGGCTTCCGCTTTCGCACCTCACAGTTTACCTTCCTGCTCAGTACAGCTGTCGGACAAGTCGCGCATCTGCACTACAGCTGCCTATTCGAACAGCGCCGCTGCTGTTTGTCTCCCTGATCGGCGGCCATGGCTGTGACGGCGCTGCGCTGAGCAATGCTTTTAAGCAAAGTGAGATCTCAGACGGATCGTGTTCAAGAGCACGTGTCCCTGGCTCTCCGGGAGTCTGTATTGTATGCACTGTTTTTTATGTCGCTGGACTGTCTTGTGTGTGCAAATGTCGTTGTTACCGTTTTGTAGTGATTGAAACTGGGATTTGAGGTTCCTGATTTCCCTGAAAACTGGTTGAATGGTAAGGCTTGGGGCCTGGCTTTGCTGCTCCTCTCCCTCGTAAAATTGCTGTTTCTCTATGTCCAGCTGTTACTGTGAATTGTTTGGGAAAGTGTGAATCGTTGAATCAAATTCAAGAAAAGAGCACCTCTCCAGCATGCGCCTCGTTCCAATTGCTGTCACCTTTTCACCAGCTGTCTGGGGAACGCAGAGAGGAGCTCCAAAAACAACACCGCTTGACGGCAGCTTGTCTCTCAATGCTGTGTCCTTCGAAGAAAACACATCCGTGGTTCAGGAGAGAGCAAAAGCAGGCACCAGTGACGAGCTTAAGACTCCACCTCGGCATCGGGATCATTCTGCGCTCGCCGTTCTGGCAGAAATGTGACGAGATCTGACTCAAAGGTGCGAAAAGGGCGGCTCTTACAATTGGCCCGTAGGCAGATTTCACTCGCACGTCCCAATTTAAACAAGGGACGGGACGAAACGAGTCGAGGTTCCGCCGAGATTCGAACTCGGATCGCTGGATTCAAAGTCCAGAGTGCTAACCGTTACACCACGGAACCAGCAGGGCGGCCTGCTTTAGGCCAGGCCTGAGCTGTCCTGCATTCACACTTGCAGCAACGCTCTCAGAATCTGGTCTCTTGCTGCTGCGCCCGTGGCAGGGAATACTTGGGTGGTACAGGGTAGAGCAAAAGTAGCTCGCGCGCTTGACGCCGGGGAGTGTCGCAAACCAGCCCACATCCATCATGGGTGCAAGAATTTGCGAAACCGGCAGTTTTGTCAAAGACGATCGCTCACGCTGCCAGCGAAAAGGCTCCACCGAGATTTGAACTCGGATCGCTGGATTCAGAGTCCAGAGTGCTCACCATTACACCATGGAACCCCTAGATGGCAGCGCCGCCGAATCACTGCTCAAGGATGTTTGCCTCCTTCGTCAAGCGTGGAAACAGCAACGACAAGGATCACGACGGCAACTGTGGATCTGCTGATCCAGCAGCTCGTGCACTCGGTCTTGCTCAAGTGCAACCACGCTGTCACGGCCTGCTGCCCTGTAAGGCCGGTGGCCCGCGCCTCCGAAATCCACTTTGCCGAAGTTTTCGGAAGCAGCTCGGGCCGTGCCAGATCTGCCAACCTGTCCACGAAACCTAGTTTCTCAGCGGGAGCGGGGCTGCTGTTGGCCATGAGCAACTCTGAGCCGGGCTACTGCTCGCTAATCTCTCTCACTGGCAAACTTTCAAGCTGCTGGACAATCGCCTTTCCGGCATTTCACTTTGGCTTCCGCTTTCGCACCTCACAGTTTACCTTCCTGCTCAGTACAGCTGTCGGACAAGTCGCGCATCTGCACTACAGCTGCCTATTCGAACAGCGCCGCTGCTGTTTGTCTCCCTGATCGGCGGCCATGGCTGTGACGGCGCTGCGCTGAGCAATGCTTTTAAGCAAAGTGAGATCTCAGACGGATCGTGTTCAAGAGCACGTGTCCCTGGCTCTCCGGGAGTCTGTATTGTATGCACTGTTTTTTATGTCGCTGGACTGTCTTGTGTGTGCAAATGTCGTTGTTACCGTTTTGTAGTGATTGAAACTGGGATTTGAGGTTCCTGATTTCCCTGAAAACTGGTTGAATGGTAAGGCTTGGGGCCTGGCTTTGCTGCTCCTCTCCCTCGTAAAATTGCTGTTTCTCTATGTCCAGCTGTTACTGTGAATTGTTTGGGAAAGTGTGAATCGTTGAATCAAATTCAAGAAAAGAGCACCTCTCCAGCATGCGCCTCGTTCCAATTGCTGTCACCTTTTCACCAGCTGTCTGGGGAACGCAGAGAGGAGCTCCAAAAACAACACCGCTTGACGGCAGCTTGTCTCTCAATGCTGTGTCCTTCGAAGAAAACACATCCGTGGTTCAGGAGAGAGCAAAAGCAGGCACCAGTGACGAGCTTAAGACTCCACCTCGGCATCGGGATCATTCTGCGCTCGCCGTTCTGGCAGAAATGTGACGAGATCTGACTCAAAGGTGCGAAAAGGGCGGCTCTTACAATTGGCCCGTAGGCAGATTTCACTCGCACGTCCCAATTTAAACAAGGGACGGGACGAAACGAGTCGAGGTTCCGCCGAGATTCGAACTCGGTCGCTGGATTCAAAGTCCAGAGTGCTAACCGTTACACCACGGAACCAGCAGGGCGGCCTGCTTTAGGCCAGGCCTGAGCTGTCCTGCATTCACACTTGCAGCAACGCTCTCAGAATCTGGTCTCTTGCTGCTGCGCCCGTGGCAGGGAATACTTGGGTGGTACAGGGTAGAGCAAAAGTAGCTCGCGCGCTTGACGCCGGGGAGTGTCGCAAACCAGCCCACATCCATCATGGGTGCAAGAATTTGCGAAACCGGCAGTTTTGTCAAAGACGATCGCTCACGCTGCCAGCGAAAAGGCTCCACCGAGATTTGAACTCGGATCGCTGGATTCAGAGTCCAGAGTGCTCACCATTACACCATGGAACCCCTAGATGGCAGCGCCGCCGAATCACTGCTCAAGGATGTTTGCCTCCTTCGTCAAGCGTGGAAACAGCAACGACAAGGATCACGACGGCAACTGTGGATCTGCTGATCCAGCAGCTCGTGCACTCGGTCTTGCTCAAGTGCAACCACGCTGTCACGGCCTGCTGCCCTGTAAGGCCGGTGGCCCGCGCCTCCGAAATCCACTTTGCCGAAGTTTTCGGAAGCAGCTCGGGCCGTGCCAGATCTGCCAACCTGTCCACGAAACCTAGTTTCTCAGCGGGAGCGGGGCTGCTGTTGGCCATGAGCAACTCTGAGCCGGGCTACTGCTCGCTAATCTCTCTCACTGGCAAACTTTCAAGCTGCTGGACAATCGCCTTTCCGGCATTTCACTTTGGCTTCCGCTTTCGCACCTCACAGTTTACCTTCCTGCTCAGTACAGCTGTCGGACAAGTCGCGCATCTGCACTACAGCTGCCTATTCGAACAGCGCCGCTGCTGTTTGTCTCCCTGATCGGCGGCCATGGCTGTGACGGCGCTGCGCTGAGCAATGCTTTTAAGCAAAGTGAGATCTCAGACGGATCGTGTTCAAGAGCACGTGTCCCTGGCTCTCCGGGAGTCTGTATTGTATGCACTGTTTTTTATGTCGCTGGACTGTCTTGTGTGTGCAAATGTCGTTGTTACCGTTTTGTAGTGATTGAAACTGGGATTTGAGGTTCCTGATTTCCCTGAAAACTGGTTGAATGGTAAGGCTTGGGGCCTGGCTTTGCTGCTCCTCTCCCTCGTAAAATTGCTGTTTCTCTATGTCCAGCTGTTACTGTGAATTGTTTGGGAAAGTGTGAATCGTTGAATCAAATTCAAGAAAAGAGCACCTCTCCAGCATGCGCCTCGTTCCAATTGCTGTCACCTTTTCACCAGCTGTCTGGGGAACGCAGAGAGGAGCTCAAAAACAACACCGCTTGACGGCAGCTTGTCTCTCAATGCTGTGTCCTTCGAAGAAAACACATCCGTGGTTCAGGAGAGAGCAAAAGCAGGCACCAGTGACGAGCTTAAGACTCCACCTCGGCATCGGGATCATTCTGCGCTCGCCGTTCTGGCAGAAATGTGACGAGATCTGACTCAAAGGTGCGAAAAGGGCGGCTCTTACAATTGGCCCGTAGGCAGATTTCACTCGCACGTCCCAATTTAAACAAGGGACGGGACGAAACGAGTCGAGGTTCCGCCGAGATTCGAACTCGGATCGCTGGATTCAAAGTCCAGAGTGCTAACCGTTACACCACGGAACCAGCAGGGCGGCCTGCTTTAGGCCAGGCCTGAGCTGTCCTGCATTCACACTTGCAGCAACGCTCTCAGAATCTGGTCTCTTGCTGCTGCGCCCGTGGCAGGGAATACTTGGGTGGTACAGGGTAGAGCAAAAGTAGCTCGCGCGCTTGACGCCGGGGAGTGTCGCAAACCAGCCCACATCCATCATGGGTGCAAGAATTTGCGAAACCGGCAGTTTTGTCAAAGACGATCGCTCACGCTGCCAGCGAAAAGGCTCCACCGAGATTTGAACTCGGATCGCTGGATTCAGAGTCCAGAGTGCTCACCATTACACCATGGAACCCCTAGATGGCAGCGCCGCCGAATCACTGCTCAAGGATGTTTGCCTCCTTCGTCAAGCGTGGAAACAGCAACGACAAGGATCACGACGGCAACTGTGGATCTGCTGATCCAGCAGCTCGTGCACTCGGTCTTGCTCAAGTGCAACCACGCTGTCACGGCCTGCTGCCCTGTAAGGCCGGTGGCCCGCGCCTCCGAAATCCACTTTGCCGAAGTTTTCGGAAGCAGCTCGGGCCGTGCCAGATCTGCCAACCTGTCCACGAAACCTAGTTTCTCAGCGGGAGCGGGGCTGCTGTTGGCCATGAGCAACTCTGAGCCGGGCTACTGCTCGCTAATCTCTCTCACTGGCAAACTTTCAAGCTGCTGGACAATCGCCTTTCCGGCATTTCACTTTGGCTTCCGCTTTCGCACCTCACAGTTTACCTTCCTGCTCAGTACAGCTGTCGGACAAGTCGCGCATCTGCACTACAGCTGCCTATTCGAACAGCGCCGCTGCTGTTTGTCTCCCTGATCGGCGGCCATGGCTGTGACGGCGCTGCGCTGAGCAATGCTTTTAAGCAAAGTGAGATCTCAGACGGATCGTGTTCAAGAGCACGTGTCCCTGGCTCTCCGGGAGTCTGTATTGTATGCACTGTTTTTTATGTCGCTGGACTGTCTTGTGTGTGCAAATGTCGTTGTTACCGTTTTGTAGTGATTGAAACTGGGATTTGAGGTTCCTGATTTCCCTGAAAACTGGTTGAATGGTAAGGCTTGGGGCCTGGCTTTGCTGCTCCTCTCCCTCGTAAAATTGCTGTTTCTCTATGTCCAGCTGTTACTGTGAATTGTTTGGGAAAGTGTGAATCGTTGAATCAAATTCAAGAAAAGAGCACCTCTCCAGCATGCGCCTCGTTCCAATTGCTGTCACCTTTTCACCAGCTGTCTGGGGAACGCAGAGAGGAGCTCCAAAAACAACACCGCTTGACGGCAGCTTGTCTCTCAATGCTGTGTCCTTCGAAGAAAACACATCCGTGGTTCAGGAGAGAGCAAAAGCAGGCACCAGTGACGAGCTTAAGACTCCACCTCGGCATCGGGATCATTCTGCGCTCGCCGTTCTGGCAGAAATGTGACGAGATCTGACTCAAAGGTGCGAAAAGGGCGGCTCTTACAATTGGCCCGTAGGCAGATTTCACTCGCACGTCCCAATTTAAACAAGGGACGGGACGAAACGAGTCGAGGTTCCGCCGAGATTCGAACTCGGATCGCTGGATTCAAAGTCCAGAGTGCTAACCGTTACACCACGGAACCAGCAGGGCGGCCTGCTTTAGGCCAGGCCTGAGCTGTCCTGCATTCACACTTGCAGCAACGCTCTCAGAATCTGGTCTCTTGCTGCTGCGCCCGTGGCAGGGAATACTTGGGTGGTACAGGGTAGAGCAAAAGTAGCTCGCGCGCTTGACGCCGGGGAGTGTCGCAAACCAGCCCACATCCATCATGGGTGCAAGAATTTGCGAAACCGGCAGTTTTGTCAAAGACGATCGCTCACGCTGCCAGCGAAAAGGCTCCACCGAGATTTGAACTCGGATCGCTGGATTCAGAGTCCAGAGTGCTCACCATTACACCATGGAACCCCTAGATGGCAGCGCCGCCGAATCACTGCTCAAGGATGTTTGCCTCCTTCGTCAAGCGTGGAAACAGCAACGACAAGGATCACGACGGCAACTGTGGATCTGCTGATCCAGCAGCTCGTGCACTCGGTCTTGCTCAAGTGCAACCACGCTGTCACGGCCTGCTGCCCTGTAAGGCCGGTGGCCCGCGCCTCCGAAATCCACTTTGCCGAAGTTTTCGGAAGCAGCTCGGGCCGTGCCAGATCTGCCAACCTGTCCACGAAACCTAGTTTCTCAGCGGGAGCGGGGCTGCTGTTGGCCATGAGCAACTCTGAGCCGGGCTACTGCTCGCTAATCTCTCTCACTGGCAAACTTTCAAGCTGCTGGACAATCGCCTTTCCGGCATTTCACTTTGGCTTCCGCTTTCGCACCTCACAGTTTACCTTCCTGCTCAGTACAGCTGTCGGACAAGTCGCGCATCTGCACTACAGCTGCCTATTCGAACAGCGCCGCTGCTGTTTGTCTCCCTGATCGGCGGCCATGGCTGTGACGGCGCTGCGCTGAGCAATGCTTTTAAGCAAAGTGAGATCTCAGACGGATCGTGTTCAAGAGCACGTGTCCCTGGCTCTCCGGGAGTCTGTATTGTATGCACTGTTTTTTATGTCGCTGGACTGTCTTGTGTGTGCAAATGTCGTTGTTACCGTTTTGTAGTGATTGAAACTGGGATTTGAGGTTCCTGATTTCCCTGAAAACTGGTTGAATGGTAAGGCTTGGGGCCTGGCTTTGCTGCTCCTCTCCCTCGTAAAATTGCTGTTTCTCTATGTCCAGCTGTTACTGTGAATTGTTTGGGAAAGTGTGAATCGTTGAATCAAATTCAAGAAAAGAGCACCTCTCCAGCATGCGCCTCGTTCCAATTGCTGTCACCTTTTCACCAGCTGTCTGGGGAACGCAGAGAGGAGCTCCAAAAACAACACCGCTTGACGGCAGCTTGTCTCTCAATGCTGTGTCCTTCGAAGAAAACACATCCGTGGTTCAGGAGAGAGCAAAAGCAGGCACCAGTGACGAGCTTAAGACTCCACCTCGGCATCGGGATCATTCTGCGCTCGCCGTTCTGGCAGAAATGTGACGAGATCTGACTCAAAGGTGCGAAAAGGGCGGCTCTTACAATTGGCCCGTAGGCAGATTTCACTCGCACGTCCCAATTTAAACAAGGGACGGGACGAAACGAGTCGAGGTTCCGCCGAGATTCGAACTCGGATCGCTGGATTCAAAGTCCAGAGTGCTAACCGTTACACCACGGAACCAGCAGGGCGGCCTGCTTTAGGCCAGGCCTGAGCTGTCCTGCATTCACACTTGCAGCAACGCTCTCAGAATCTGGTCTCTTGCTGCTGCGCCCGTGGCAGGGAATACTTGGGTGGTACAGGGTAGAGCAAAAGTAGCTCGCGCGCTTGACGCCGGGGAGTGTCGCAAACCAGCCCACATCCATCATGGGTGCAAGAATTTGCGAAACCGGCAGTTTTGTCAAAGACGATCGCTCACGCTGCCAGCGAAAAGGCTCCACCGAGATTTGAACTCGGATCGCTGGATTCAGAGTCCAGAGTGCTCACCATTACACCATGGAACCCCTAGATGGCAGCGCCGCCGAATCACTGCTCAAGGATGTTTGCCTCCTTCGTCAAGCGTGGAAACAGCAACGACAAGGATCACGACGGCAACTGTGGATCTGCTGATCCAGCAGCTCGTGCACTCGGTCTTGCTCAAGTGCAACCACGCTGTCACGGCCTGCTGCCCTGTAAGGCCGGTGGCCCGCGCCTCCGAAATCCACTTTGCCGAAGTTTTCGGAAGCAGCTCGGGCCGTGCCAGATCTGCCAACCTGTCCACGAAACCTAGTTTCTCAGCGGGAGCGGGGCTGCTGTTGGCCATGAGCAACTCTGAGCCGGGCTACTGCTCGCTAATCTCTCTCACTGGCAAACTTTCAAGCTGCTGGACAATCGCCTTTCCGGCATTTCACTTTGGCTTCCGCTTTCGCACCTCACAGTTTACCTTCCTGCTCAGTACAGCTGTCGGACAAGTCGCGCATCTGCACTACAGCTGCCTATTCGAACAGCGCCGCTGCTGTTTGTCTCCCTGATCGGCGGCCATGGCTGTGACGGCGCTGCGCTGAGCAATGCTTTTAAGCAAAGTGAGATCTCAGACGGATCGTGTTCAAGAGCACGTGTCCCTGGCTCTCCGGGAGTCTGTATTGTATGCACTGTTTTTTATGTCGCTGGACTGTCTTGTGTGTGCAAATGTCGTTGTTACCGTTTTGTAGTGATTGAAACTGGGATTTGAGGTTCCTGATTTCCCTGAAAACTGGTTGAATGGTAAGGCTTGGGGCCTGGCTTTGCTGCTCCTCTCCCTCGTAAAATTGCTGTTTCTCTATGTCCAGCTGTTACTGTGAATTGTTTGGGAAAGTGTGAATCGTTGAATCAAATTCAAGAAAAGAGCACCTCTCCAGCATGCGCCTCGTTCCAATTGCTGTCACCTTTTCACCAGCTGTCTGGGGAACGCAGAGAGGAGCTCCAAAAACAACACCGCTTGACGGCAGCTTGTCTCTCAATGCTGTGTCCTTCGAAGAAAACACATCCGTGGTTCAGGAGAGAGCAAAAGCAGGCACCAGTGACGAGCTTAAGACTCCACCTCGGCATCGGGATCATTCTGCGCTCGCCGTTCTGGCAGAAATGTGACGAGATCTGACTCAAAGGTGCGAAAAGGGCGGCTCTTACAATTGGCCCGTAGGCAGATTTCACTCGCACGTCCCAATTTAAACAAGGGACGGGACGAAACGAGTCGAGGTTCCGCCGAGATTCGAACTCGGATCGCTGGATTCAAAGTCCAGAGTGCTAACCGTTACACCACGGAACCAGCAGGGCGGCCTGCTTTAGGCCAGGCCTGAGCTGTCCTGCATTCACACTTGCAGCAACGCTCTCAGAATCTGGTCTCTTGCTGCTGCGCCCGTGGCAGGGAATACTTGGGTGGTACAGGGTAGAGCAAAAGTAGCTCGCGCGCTTGACGCCGGGGAGTGTCGCAAACCAGCCCACATCCATCATGGGTGCAAGAATTTGCGAAACCGGCAGTTTTGTCAAAGACGATCGCTCACGCTGCCAGCGAAAAGGCTCCACCGAGATTTGAACTCGGATCGCTGGATTCAGAGTCCAGAGTGCTCACCATTACACCATGGAACCCCTAGATGGCAGCGCCGCCGAATCACTGCTCAAGGATGTTTGCCTCCTTCGTCAAGCGTGGAAACAGCAACGACAAGGATCACGACGGCAACTGTGGATCTGCTGATCCAGCAGCTCGTGCACTCGGTCTTGCTCAAGTGCAACCACGCTGTCACGGCCTGCTGCCCTGTAAGGCCGGTGGCCCGCGCCTCCGAAATCCACTTTGCCGAAGTTTTCGGAAGCAGCTCGGGCCGTGCCAGATCTGCCAACCTGTCCACGAAACCTAGTTTCTCAGCGGGAGCGGGGCTGCTGTTGGCCATGAGCAACTCTGAGCCGGGCTACTGCTCGCTAATCTCTCTCACTGGCAAACTTTCAAGCTGCTGGACAATCGCCTTTCCGGCATTTCACTTTGGCTTCCGCTTTCGCACCTCACAGTTTACCTTCCTGCTCAGTACAGCTGTCGGACAAGTCGCGCATCTGCACTACAGCTGCCTATTCGAACAGCGCCGCTGCTGTTTGTCTCCCTGATCGGCGGCCATGGCTGTGACGGCGCTGCGCTGAGCAATGCTTTTAAGCAAAGTGAGATCTCAGACGGATCGTGTTCAAGAGCACGTGTCCCTGGCTCTCCGGGAGTCTGTATTGTATGCACTGTTTTTTATGTCGCTGGACTGTCTTGTGTGTGCAAATGTCGTTGTTACCGTTTTGTAGTGATTGAAACTGGGATTTGAGGTTCCTGATTTCCCTGAAAACTGGTTGAATGGTAAGGCTTGGGGCCTGGCTTTGCTGCTCCTCTCCCTCGTAAAATTGCTGTTTCTCTATGTCCAGCTGTTACTGTGAATTGTTTGGGAAAGTGTGAATCGTTGAATCAAATTCAAGAAAAGAGCACCTCTCCAGCATGCGCCTCGTTCCAATTGCTGTCACCTTTTCACCAGCTGTCTGGGGAACGCAGAGAGGAGCTCCAAAAACAACACCGCTTGACGGCAGCTTGTCTCTCAATGCTGTGTCCTTCGAAGAAAACACATCCGTGGTTCAGGAGAGAGCAAAAGCAGGCACCAGTGACGAGCTTAAGACTCCACCTCGGCATCGGGATCATTCTGCGCTCGCCGTTCTGGCAGAAATGTGACGAGATCTGACTCAAAGGTGCGAAAAGGGCGGCTCTTACAATTGGCCCGTAGGCAGATTTCACTCGCACGTCCCAATTTAAACAAGGGACGGGACGAAACGAGTCGAGGTTCCGCCGAGATTCGAACTCGGATCGCTGGATTCAAAGTCCAGAGTGCTAACCGTTACACCACGGAACCAGCAGGGCGGCCTGCTTTAGGCCAGGCCTGAGCTGTCCTGCATTCACACTTGCAGCAACGCTCTCAGAATCTGGTCTCTTGCTGCTGCGCCCGTGGCAGGGAATACTTGGGTGGTACAGGGTAGAGCAAAAGTAGCTCGCGCGCTTGACGCCGGGGAGTGTCGCAAACCAGCCCACATCCATCATGGGTGCAAGAATTTGCGAAACCGGCAGTTTTGTCAAAGACGATCGCTCACGCTGCCAGCGAAAAGGCTCCACCGAGATTTGAACTCGGATCGCTGGATTCAGAGTCCAGAGTGCTCACCATTACACCATGGAACCCCTAGATGGCAGCGCCGCCGAATCACTGCTCAAGGATGTTTGCCTCCTTCGTCAAGCGTGGAAACAGCAACGACAAGGATCACGACGGCAACTGTGGATCTGCTGATCCAGCAGCTCGTGCACTCGGTCTTGCTCAAGTGCAACCACGCTGTCACGGCCTGCTGCCCTGTAAGGCCGGTGGCCCGCGCCTCCGAAATCCACTTTGCCGAAGTTTTCGGAAGCAGCTCGGGCCGTGCCAGATCTGCCAACCTGTCCACGAAACCTAGTTTCTCAGCGGGAGCGGGGCTGCTGTTGGCCATGAGCAACTCTGAGCCGGGCTACTGCTCGCTAATCTCTCTCACTGGCAAACTTTCAAGCTGCTGGACAATCGCCTTTCCGGCATTTCACTTTGGCTTCCGCTTTCGCACCTCACAGTTTACCTTCCTGCTCAGTACAGCTGTCGGACAAGTCGCGCATCTGCACTACAGCTGCCTATTCGAACAGCGCCGCTGCTGTTTGTCTCCCTGATCGGCGGCCATGGCTGTGACGGCGCTGCGCTGAGCAATGCTTTTAAGCAAAGTGAGATCTCAGACGGATCGTGTTCAAGAGCACGTGTCCCTGGCTCTCCGGGAGTCTGTATTGTATGCACTGTTTTTTATGTCGCTGGACTGTCTTGTGTGTGCAAATGTCGTTGTTACCGTTTTGTAGTGATTGAAACTGGGATTTGAGGTTCCTGATTTCCCTGAAAACTGGTTGAATGGTAAGGCTTGGGGCCTGGCTTTGCTGCTCCTCTCCCTCGTAAAATTGCTGTTTCTCTATGTCCAGCTGTTACTGTGAATTGTTTGGGAAAGTGTGAATCGTTGAATCAAATTCAAGAAAAGAGCACCTCTCCAGCATGCGCCTCGTTCCAATTGCTGTCACCTTTTCACCAGCTGTCTGGGGAACGCAGAGAGGAGCTCCAAAAACAACACCGCTTGACGGCAGCTTGTCTCTCAATGCTGTGTCCTTCGAAGAAAACACATCCGTGGTTCAGGAGAGAGCAAAAGCAGGCACCAGTGACGAGCTTAAGACTCCACCTCGGCATCGGGATCATTCTGCGCTCGCCGTTCTGGCAGAAATGTGACGAGATCTGACTCAAAGGTGCGAAAAGGGCGGCTCTTACAATTGGCCCGTAGGCAGATTTCACTCGCACGTCCCAATTTAAACAAGGGACGGGACGAAACGAGTCGAGGTTCCGCCGAGATTCGAACTCGGATCGCTGGATTCAAAGTCCAGAGTGCTAACCGTTACACCACGGAACCAGCAGGGCGGCCTGCTTTAGGCCAGGCCTGAGCTGTCCTGCATTCACACTTGCAGCAACGCTCTCAGAATCTGGTCTCTTGCTGCTGCGCCCGTGGCAGGGAATACTTGGGTGGTACAGGGTAGAGCAAAAGTAGCTCGCGCGCTTGACGCCGGGGAGTGTCGCAAACCAGCCCACATCCATCATGGGTGCAAGAATTTGCGAAACCGGCAGTTTTGTCAAAGACGATCGCTCACGCTGCCAGCGAAAAGGCTCCACCGAGATTTGAACTCGGATCGCTGGATTCAGAGTCCAGAGTGCTCACCATTACACCATGGAACCCCTAGATGGCAGCGCCGCCGAATCACTGCTCAAGGATGTTTGCCTCCTTCGTCAAGCGTGGAAACAGCAACGACAAGGATCACGACGGCAACTGTGGATCTGCTGATCCAGCAGCTCGTGCACTCGGTCTTGCTCAAGTGCAACCACGCTGTCACGGCCTGCTGCCCTGTAAGGCCGGTGGCCCGCGCCTCCGAAATCCACTTTGCCGAAGTTTTCGGAAGCAGCTCGGGCCGTGCCAGATCTGCCAACCTGTCCACGAAACCTAGTTTCTCAGCGGGAGCGGGGCTGCTGTTGGCCATGAGCAACTCTGAGCCGGGCTACTGCTCGCTAATCTCTCTCACTGGCAAACTTTCAAGCTGCTGGACAATCGCCTTTCCGGCATTTCACTTTGGCTTCCGCTTTCGCACCTCACAGTTTACCTTCCTGCTCAGTACAGCTGTCGGACAAGTCGCGCATCTGCACTACAGCTGCCTATTCGAACAGCGCCGCTGCTGTTTGTCTCCCTGATCGGCGGCCATGGCTGTGACGGCGCTGCGCTGAGCAATGCTTTTAAGCAAAGTGAGATCTCAGACGGATCGTGTTCAAGAGCACGTGTCCCTGGCTCTCCGGGAGTCTGTATTGTATGCACTGTTTTTTATGTCGCTGGACTGTCTTGTGTGTGCAAATGTCGTTGTTACCGTTTTGTAGTGATTGAAACTGGGATTTGAGGTTCCTGATTTCCCTGAAAACTGGTTGAATGGTAAGGCTTGGGGCCTGGCTTTGCTGCTCCTCTCCCTCGTAAAATTGCTGTTTCTCTATGTCCAGCTGTTACTGTGAATTGTTTGGGAAAGTGTGAATCGTTGAATCAAATTCAAGAAAAGAGCACCTCTCCAGCATGCGCCTCGTTCCAATTGCTGTCACCTTTTCACCAGCTGTCTGGGGAACGCAGAGAGGAGCTCCAAAAACAACACCGCTTGACGGCAGCTTGTCTCTCAATGCTGTGTCCTTCGAAGAAAACACATCCGTGGTTCAGGAGAGAGCAAAAGCAGGCACCAGTGACGAGCTTAAGACTCCACCTCGGCATCGGGATCATTCTGCGCTCGCCGTTCTGGCAGAAATGTGACGAGATCTGACTCAAAGGTGCGAAAAGGGCGGCTCTTACAATTGGCCCGTAGGCAGATTTCACTCGCACGTCCCAATTTAAACAAGGGACGGGACGAAACGAGTCGAGGTTCCGCCGAGATTCGAACTCGGATCGCTGGATTCAAAGTCCAGAGTGCTAACCGTTACACCACGGAACCAGCAGGGCGGCCTGCTTTAGGCCAGGCCTGAGCTGTCCTGCATTCACACTTGCAGCAACGCTCTCAGAATCTGGTCTCTTGCTGCTGCGCCCGTGGCAGGGAATACTTGGGTGGTACAGGGTAGAGCAAAAGTAGCTCGCGCGCTTGACGCCGGGGAGTGTCGCAAACCAGCCCACATCCATCATGGGTGCAAGAATTTGCGAAACCGGCAGTTTTGTCAAAGACGATCGCTCACGCTGCCAGCGAAAAGGCTCCACCGAGATTTGAACTCGGATCGCTGGATTCAGAGTCCAGAGTGCTCACCATTACACCATGGAACCCCTAGATGGCAGCGCCGCCGAATCACTGCTCAAGGATGTTTGCCTCCTTCGTCAAGCGTGGAAACAGCAACGACAAGGATCACGACGGCAACTGTGGATCTGCTGATCCAGCAGCTCGTGCACTCGGTCTTGCTCAAGTGCAACCACGCTGTCACGGCCTGCTGCCCTGTAAGGCCGGTGGCCCGCGCCTCCGAAATCCACTTTGCCGAAGTTTTCGGAAGCAGCTCGGGCCGTGCCAGATCTGCCAACCTGTCCACGAAACCTAGTTTCTCAGCGGGAGCGGGGCTGCTGTTGGCCATGAGCAACTCTGAGCCGGGCTACTGCTCGCTAATCTCTCTCACTGGCAAACTTTCAAGCTGCTGGACAATCGCCTTTCCGGCATTTCACTTTGGCTTCCGCTTTCGCACCTCACAGTTTACCTTCCTGCTCAGTACAGCTGTCGGACAAGTCGCGCATCTGCACTACAGCTGCCTATTCGAACAGCGCCGCTGCTGTTTGTCTCCCTGATCGGCGGCCATGGCTGTGACGGCGCTGCGCTGAGCAATGCTTTTAAGCAAAGTGAGATCTCAGACGGATCGTGTTCAAGAGCACGTGTCCCTGGCTCTCCGGGAGTCTGTATTGTATGCACTGTTTTTTATGTCGCTGGACTGTCTTGTGTGTGCAAATGTCGTTGTTACCGTTTTGTAGTGATTGAAACTGGGATTTGAGGTTCCTGATTTCCCTGAAAACTGGTTGAATGGTAAGGCTTGGGGCCTGGCTTTGCTGCTCCTCTCCCTCGTAAAATTGCTGTTTCTCTATGTCCAGCTGTTACTGTGAATTGTTTGGGAAAGTGTGAATCGTTGAATCAAATTCAAGAAAAGAGCACCTCTCCAGCATGCGCCTCGTTCCAATTGCTGTCACCTTTTCACCAGCTGTCTGGGGAACGCAGAGAGGAGCTCCAAAAACAACACCGCTTGACGGCAGCTTGTCTCTCAATGCTGTGTCCTTCGAAGAAAACACATCCGTGGTTCAGGAGAGAGCAAAAGCAGGCACCAGTGACGAGCTTAAGACTCCACCTCGGCATCGGGATCATTCTGCGCTCGCCGTTCTGGCAGAAATGTGACGAGATCTGACTCAAAGGTGCGAAAAGGGCGGCTCTTACAATTGGCCCGTAGGCAGATTTCACTCGCACGTCCCAATTTAAACAAGGGACGGGACGAAACGAGTCGAGGTTCCGCCGAGATTCGAACTCGGATCGCTGGATTCAAAGTCCAGAGTGCTAACCGTTACACCACGGAACCAGCAGGGCGGCCTGCTTTAGGCCAGGCCTGAGCTGTCCTGCATTCACACTTGCAGCAACGCTCTCAGAATCTGGTCTCTTGCTGCTGCGCCCGTGGCAGGGAATACTTGGGTGGTACAGGGTAGAGCAAAAGTAGCTCGCGCGCTTGACGCCGGGGAGTGTCGCAAACCAGCCCACATCCATCATGGGTGCAAGAATTTGCGAAACCGGCAGTTTTGTCAAAGACGATCGCTCACGCTGCCAGCGAAAAGGCTCCACCGAGATTTGAACTCGGATCGCTGGATTCAGAGTCCAGAGTGCTCACCATTACACCATGGAACCCCTAGATGGCAGCGCCGCCGAATCACTGCTCAAGGATGTTTGCCTCCTTCGTCAAGCGTGGAAACAGCAACGACAAGGATCACGACGGCAACTGTGGATCTGCTGATCCAGCAGCTCGTGCACTCGGTCTTGCTCAAGTGCAACCACGCTGTCACGGCCTGCTGCCCTGTAAGGCCGGTGGCCCGCGCCTCCGAAATCCACTTTGCCGAAGTTTTCGGAAGCAGCTCGGGCCGTGCCAGATCTGCCAACCTGTCCACGAAACCTAGTTTCTCAGCGGGAGCGGGGCTGCTGTTGGCCATGAGCAACTCTGAGCCGGGCTACTGCTCGCTAATCTCTCTCACTGGCAAACTTTCAAGCTGCTGGACAATCGCCTTTCCGGCATTTCACTTTGGCTTCCGCTTTCGCACCTCACAGTTTACCTTCCTGCTCAGTACAGCTGTCGGACAAGTCGCGCATCTGCACTACAGCTGCCTATTCGAACAGCGCCGCTGCTGTTTGTCTCCCTGATCGGCGGCCATGGCTGTGACGGCGCTGCGCTGAGCAATGCTTTTAAGCAAAGTGAGATCTCAGACGGATCGTGTTCAAGAGCACGTGTCCCTGGCTCTCCGGGAGTCTGTATTGTATGCACTGTTTTTTATGTCGCTGGACTGTCTTGTGTGTGCAAATGTCGTTGTTACCGTTTTGTAGTGATTGAAACTGGGATTTGAGGTTCCTGATTTCCCTGAAAACTGGTTGAATGGTAAGGCTTGGGGCCTGGCTTTGCTGCTCCTCTCCCTCGTAAAATTGCTGTTTCTCTATGTCCAGCTGTTACTGTGAATTGTTTGGGAAAGTGTGAATCGTTGAATCAAATTCAAGAAAAGAGCACCTCTCCAGCATGCGCCTCGTTCCAATTGCTGTCACCTTTTCACCAGCTGTCTGGGGAACGCAGAGAGGAGCTCCAAAAACAACACCGCTTGACGGCAGCTTGTCTCTCAATGCTGTGTCCTTCGAAGAAAACACATCCGTGGTTCAGGAGAGAGCAAAAGCAGGCACCAGTGACGAGCTTAAGACTCCACCTCGGCATCGGGATCATTCTGCGCTCGCCGTTCTGGCAGAAATGTGACGAGATCTGACTCAAAGGTGCGAAAAGGGCGGCTCTTACAATTGGCCCGTAGGCAGATTTCACTCGCACGTCCCAATTTAAACAAGGGACGGGACGAAACGAGTCGAGGTTCCGCCGAGATTCGAACTCGGATCGCTGGATTCAAAGTCCAGAGTGCTAACCGTTACACCACGGAACCAGCAGGGCGGCCTGCTTTAGGCCAGGCCTGAGCTGTCCTGCATTCACACTTGCAGCAACGCTCTCAGAATCTGGTCTCTTGCTGCTGCGCCCGTGGCAGGGAATACTTGGGTGGTACAGGGTAGAGCAAAAGTAGCTCGCGCGCTTGACGCCGGGGAGTGTCGCAAACCAGCCCACATCCATCATGGGTGCAAGAATTTGCGAAACCGGCAGTTTTGTCAAAGACGATCGCTCACGCTGCCAGCGAAAAGGCTCCACCGAGATTTGAACTCGGATCGCTGGATTCAGAGTCCAGAGTGCTCACCATTACACCATGGAACCCCTAGATGGCAGCGCCGCCGAATCACTGCTCAAGGATGTTTGCCTCCTTCGTCAAGCGTGGAAACAGCAACGACAAGGATCACGACGGCAACTGTGGATCTGCTGATCCAGCAGCTCGTGCACTCGGTCTTGCTCAAGTGCAACCACGCTGTCACGGCCTGCTGCCCTGTAAGGCCGGTGGCCCGCGCCTCCGAAATCCACTTTGCCGAAGTTTTCGGAAGCAGCTCGGGCCGTGCCAGATCTGCCAACCTGTCCACGAAACCTAGTTTCTCAGCGGGAGCGGGGCTGCTGTTGGCCATGAGCAACTCTGAGCCGGGCTACTGCTCGCTAATCTCTCTCACTGGCAAACTTTCAAGCTGCTGGACAATCGCCTTTCCGGCATTTCACTTTGGCTTCCGCTTTCGCACCTCACAGTTTACCTTCCTGCTCAGTACAGCTGTCGGACAAGTCGCGCATCTGCACTACAGCTGCCTATTCGAACAGCGCCGCTGCTGTTTGTCTCCCTGATCGGCGGCCATGGCTGTGACGGCGCTGCGCTGAGCAATGCTTTTAAGCAAAGTGAGATCTCAGACGGATCGTGTTCAAGAGCACGTGTCCCTGGCTCTCCGGGAGTCTGTATTGTATGCACTGTTTTTTATGTCGCTGGACTGTCTTGTGTGTGCAAATGTCGTTGTTACCGTTTTGTAGTGATTGAAACTGGGATTTGAGGTTCCTGATTTCCCTGAAAACTGGTTGAATGGTAAGGCTTGGGGCCTGGCTTTGCTGCTCCTCTCCCTCGTAAAATTGCTGTTTCTCTATGTCCAGCTGTTACTGTGAATTGTTTGGGAAAGTGTGAATCGTTGAATCAAATTCAAGAAAAGAGCACCTCTCCAGCATGCGCCTCGTTCCAATTGCTGTCACCTTTTCACCAGCTGTCTGGGGAACGCAGAGAGGAGCTCCAAAAACAACACCGCTTGACGGCAGCTTGTCTCTCAATGCTGTGTCCTTCGAAGAAAACACATCCGTGGTTCAGGAGAGAGCAAAAGCAGGCACCAGTGACGAGCTTAAGACTCCACCTCGGCATCGGGATCATTCTGCGCTCGCCGTTCTGGCAGAAATGTGACGAGATCTGACTCAAAGGTGCGAAAAGGGCGGCTCTTACAATTGGCCCGTAGGCAGATTTCACTCGCACGTCCCAATTTAAACAAGGGACGGGACGAAACGAGTCGAGGTTCCGCCGAGATTCGAACTCGGGTCGCTGGATTCAAAGTCCAGAGTGCTAACCGTTACACCACGGAACCAGCAGGGCGGCCTGCTTTAGGCCAGGCCTGAGCTGTCCTGCATTCACACTTGCAGCAACGCTCTCAGAATCTGGTCTCTTGCTGCTGCGCCCGTGGCAGGGAATACTTGGGTGGTACAGGGTAGAGCAAAAGTAGCTCGCGCGCTTGACGCCGGGGAGTGTCGCAAACCAGCCCACATCCATCATGGGTGCAAGAATTTGCGAAACCGGCAGTTTTGTCAAAGACGATCGCTCACGCTGCCAGCGAAAAGGCTCCACCGAGATTTGAACTCGGATCGCTGGATTCAGAGTCCAGAGTGCTCACCATTACACCATGGAACCCCTAGATGGCAGCGCCGCCGAATCACTGCTCAAGGATGTTTGCCTCCTTCGTCAAGCGTGGAAACAGCAACGACAAGGATCACGACGGCAACTGTGGATCTGCTGATCCAGCAGCTCGTGCACTCGGTCTTGCTCAAGTGCAACCACGCTGTCACGGCCTGCTGCCCTGTAAGGCCGGTGGCCCGCGCCTCCGAAATCCACTTTGCCGAAGTTTTCGGAAGCAGCTCGGGCCGTGCCAGATCTGCCAACCTGTCCACGAAACCTAGTTTCTCAGCGGGAGCGGGGCTGCTGTTGGCCATGAGCAACTCTGAGCCGGGCTACTGCTCGCTAATCTCTCTCACTGGCAAACTTTCAAGCTGCTGGACAATCGCCTTTCCGGCATTTCACTTTGGCTTCCGCTTTCGCACCTCACAGTTTACCTTCCTGCTCAGTACAGCTGTCGGACAAGTCGCGCATCTGCACTACAGCTGCCTATTCGAACAGCGCCGCTGCTGTTTGTCTCCCTGATCGGCGGCCATGGCTGTGACGGCGCTGCGCTGAGCAATGCTTTTAAGCAAAGTGAGATCTCAGACGGATCGTGTTCAAGAGCACGTGTCCCTGGCTCTCCGGGAGTCTGTATTGTATGCACTGTTTTTTATGTCGCTGGACTGTCTTGTGTGTGCAAATGTCGTTGTTACCGTTTTGTAGTGATTGAAACTGGGATTTGAGGTTCCTGATTTCCCTGAAAACTGGTTGAATGGTAAGGCTTGGGGCCTGGCTTTGCTGCTCCTCTCCCTCGTAAAATTGCTGTTTCTCTATGTCCAGCTGTTACTGTGAATTGTTTGGGAAAGTGTGAATCGTTGAATCAAATTCAAGAAAAGAGCACCTCTCCAGCATGCGCCTCGTTCCAATTGCTGTCACCTTTTCACCAGCTGTCTGGGGAACGCAGAGAGGAGCTCCAAAAACAACACCGCTTGACGGCAGCTTGTCTCTCAATGCTGTGTCCTTCGAAGAAAACACATCCGTGGTTCAGGAGAGAGCAAAAGCAGGCACCAGTGACGAGCTTAAGACTCCACCTCGGCATCGGGATCATTCTGCGCTCGCCGTTCTGGCAGAAATGTGACGAGATCTGACTCAAAGGTGCGAAAAGGGCGGCTCTTACAATTGGCCCGTAGGCAGATTTCACTCGCACGTCCCAATTTAAACAAGGGACGGGACGAAACGAGTCGAGGTTCCGCCGAGATTCGAACTCGGATCGCTGGATTCAAAGTCCAGAGTGCTAACCGTTACACCACGGAACCAGCAGGGCGGCCTGCTTTAGGCCAGGCCTGAGCTGTCCTGCATTCACACTTGCAGCAACGCTCTCAGAATCTGGTCTCTTGCTGCTGCGCCCGTGGCAGGGAATACTTGGGTGGTACAGGGTAGAGCAAAAGTAGCTCGCGCGCTTGACGCCGGGGAGTGTCGCAAACCAGCCCACATCCATCATGGGTGCAAGAATTTGCGAAACCGGCAGTTTTGTCAAAGACGATCGCTCACGCTGCCAGCGAAAAGGCTCCACCGAGATTTGAACTCGGATCGCTGGATTCAGAGTCCAGAGTGCTCACCATTACACCATGGAACCCCTAGATGGCAGCGCCGCCGAATCACTGCTCAAGGATGTTTGCCTCCTTCGTCAAGCGTGGAAACAGCAACGACAAGGATCACGACGGCAACTGTGGATCTGCTGATCCAGCAGCTCGTGCACTCGGTCTTGCTCAAGTGCAACCACGCTGTCACGGCCTGCTGCCCTGTAAGGCCGGTGGCCCGCGCCTCCGAAATCCACTTTGCCGAAGTTTTCGGAAGCAGCTCGGGCCGTGCCAGATCTGCCAACCTGTCCACGAAACCTAGTTTCTCAGCGGGAGCGGGGCTGCTGTTGGCCATGAGCAACTCTGAGCCGGGCTACTGCTCGCTAATCTCTCTCACTGGCAAACTTTCAAGCTGCTGGACAATCGCCTTTCCGGCATTTCACTTTGGCTTCCGCTTTCGCACCTCACAGTTTACCTTCCTGCTCAGTACAGCTGTCGGACAAGTCGCGCATCTGCACTACAGCTGCCTATTCGAACAGCGCCGCTGCTGTTTGTCTCCCTGATCGGCGGCCATGGCTGTGACGGCGCTGCGCTGAGCAATGCTTTTAAGCAAAGTGAGATCTCAGACGGATCGTGTTCAAGAGCACGTGTCCCTGGCTCTCCGGGAGTCTGTATTGTATGCACTGTTTTTTATGTCGCTGGACTGTCTTGTGTGTGCAAATGTCGTTGTTACCGTTTTGTAGTGATTGAAACTGGGATTTGAGGTTCCTGATTTCCCTGAAAACTGGTTGAATGGTAAGGCTTGGGGCCTGGCTTTGCTGCTCCTCTCCCTCGTAAAATTGCTGTTTCTCTATGTCCAGCTGTTACTGTGAATTGTTTGGGAAAGTGTGAATCGTTGAATCAAATTCAAGAAAAGAGCACCTCTCCAGCATGCGCCTCGTTCCAATTGCTGTCACCTTTTCACCAGCTGTCTGGGGAACGCAGAGAGGAGCTCCAAAAACAACACCGCTTGACGGCAGCTTGTCTCTCAATGCTGTGTCCTTCGAAGAAAACACATCCGTGGTTCAGGAGAGAGCAAAAGCAGGCACCAGTGACGAGCTTAAGACTCCACCTCGGCATCGGGATCATTCTGCGCTCGCCGTTCTGGCAGAAATGTGACGAGATCTGACTCAAAGGTGCGAAAAGGGCGGCTCTTACAATTGGCCCGTAGGCAGATTTCACTCGCACGTCCCAATTTAAACAAGGGACGGGACGAAACGAGTCGAGGTTCCGCCGAGATTCGAACTCGGATCGCTGGATTCAAAGTCCAGAGTGCTAACCGTTACACCACGGAACCAGCAGGGCGGCCTGCTTTAGGCCAGGCCTGAGCTGTCCTGCATTCACACTTGCAGCAACGCTCTCAGAATCTGGTCTCTTGCTGCTGCGCCCGTGGCAGGGAATACTTGGGTGGTACAGGGTAGAGCAAAAGTAGCTCGCGCGCTTGACGCCGGGGAGTGTCGCAAACCAGCCCACATCCATCATGGGTGCAAGAATTTGCGAAACCGGCAGTTTTGTCAAAGACGATCGCTCACGCTGCCAGCGAAAAGGCTCCACCGAGATTTGAACTCGGATCGCTGGATTCAGAGTCCAGAGTGCTCACCATTACACCATGGAACCCCTAGATGGCAGCGCCGCCGAATCACTGCTCAAGGATGTTTGCCTCCTTCGTCAAGCGTGGAAACAGCAACGACAAGGATCACGACGGCAACTGTGGATCTGCTGATCCAGCAGCTCGTGCACTCGGTCTTGCTCAAGTGCAACCACGCTGTCACGGCCTGCTGCCCTGTAAGGCCGGTGGCCCGCGCCTCCGAAATCCACTTTGCCGAAGTTTTCGGAAGCAGCTCGGGCCGTGCCAGATCTGCCAACCTGTCCACGAAACCTAGTTTCTCAGCGGGAGCGGGGCTGCTGTTGGCCATGAGCAACTCTGAGCCGGGCTACTGCTCGCTAATCTCTCTCACTGGCAAACTTTCAAGCTGCTGGACAATCGCCTTTCCGGCATTTCACTTTGGCTTCCGCTTTCGCACCTCACAGTTTACCTTCCTGCTCAGTACAGCTGTCGGACAAGTCGCGCATCTGCACTACAGCTGCCTATTCGAACAGCGCCGCTGCTGTTTGTCTCCCTGATCGGCGGCCATGGCTGTGACGGCGCTGCGCTGAGCAATGCTTTTAAGCAAAGTGAGATCTCAGACGGATCGTGTTCAAGAGCACGTGTCCCTGGCTCTCCGGGAGTCTGTATTGTATGCACTGTTTTTTATGTCGCTGGACTGTCTTGTGTGTGCAAATGTCGTTGTTACCGTTTTGTAGTGATTGAAACTGGGATTTGAGGTTCCTGATTTCCCTGAAAACTGGTTGAATGGTAAGGCTTGGGGCCTGGCTTTGCTGCTCCTCTCCCTCGTAAAATTGCTGTTTCTCTATGTCCAGCTGTTACTGTGAATTGTTTGGGAAAGTGTGAATCGTTGAATCAAATTCAAGAAAAGAGCACCTCTCCAGCATGCGCCTCGTTCCAATTGCTGTCACCTTTTCACCAGCTGTCTGGGGAACGCAGAGAGGAGCTCCAAAAACAACACCGCTTGACGGCAGCTTGTCTCTCAATGCTGTGTCCTTCGAAGAAAACACATCCGTGGTTCAGGAGAGAGCAAAAGCAGGCACCAGTGACGAGCTTAAGACTCCACCTCGGCATCGGGATCATTCTGCGCTCGCCGTTCTGGCAGAAATGTGACGAGATCTGACTCAAAGGTGCGAAAAGGGCGGCTCTTACAATTGGCCCGTAGGCAGATTTCACTCGCACGTCCCAATTTAAACAAGGGACGGGACGAAACGAGTCGAGGTTCCGCCGAGATTCGAACTCGGATCGCTGGATTCAAAGTCCAGAGTGCTAACCGTTACACCACGGAACCAGCAGGGCGGCCTGCTTTAGGCCAGGCCTGAGCTGTCCTGCATTCACACTTGCAGCAACGCTCTCAGAATCTGGTCTCTTGCTGCTGCGCCCGTGGCAGGGAATACTTGGGTGGTACAGGGTAGAGCAAAAGTAGCTCGCGCGCTTGACGCCGGGGAGTGTCGCAAACCAGCCCACATCCATCATGGGTGCAAGAATTTGCGAAACCGGCAGTTTTGTCAAAGACGATCGCTCACGCTGCCAGCGAAAAGGCTCCACCGAGATTTGAACTCGGATCGCTGGATTCAGAGTCCAGAGTGCTCACCATTACACCATGGAACCCCTAGATGGCAGCGCCGCCGAATCACTGCTCAAGGATGTTTGCCTCCTTCGTCAAGCGTGGAAACAGCAACGACAAGGATCACGACGGCAACTGTGGATCTGCTGATCCAGCAGCTCGTGCACTCGGTCTTGCTCAAGTGCAACCACGCTGTCACGGCCTGCTGCCCTGTAAGGCCGGTGGCCCGCGCCTCCGAAATCCACTTTGCCGAAGTTTTCGGAAGCAGCTCGGGCCGTGCCAGATCTGCCAACCTGTCCACGAAACCTAGTTTCTCAGCGGGAGCGGGGCTGCTGTTGGCCATGAGCAACTCTGAGCCGGGCTACTGCTCGCTAATCTCTCTCACTGGCAAACTTTCAAGCTGCTGGACAATCGCCTTTCCGGCATTTCACTTTGGCTTCCGCTTTCGCACCTCACAGTTTACCTTCCTGCTCAGTACAGCTGTCGGACAAGTCGCGCATCTGCACTACAGCTGCCTATTCGAACAGCGCCGCTGCTGTTTGTCTCCCTGATCGGCGGCCATGGCTGTGACGGCGCTGCGCTGAGCAATGCTTTTAAGCAAAGTGAGATCTCAGACGGATCGTGTTCAAGAGCACGTGTCCCTGGCTCTCCGGGAGTCTGTATTGTATGCACTGTTTTTTATGTCGCTGGACTGTCTTGTGTGTGCAAATGTCGTTGTTACCGTTTTGTAGTGATTGAAACTGGGATTTGAGGTTCCTGATTTCCCTGAAAACTGGTTGAATGGTAAGGCTTGGGGCCTGGCTTTGCTGCTCCTCTCCCTCGTAAAATTGCTGTTTCTCTATGTCCAGCTGTTACTGTGAATTGTTTGGGAAAGTGTGAATCGTTGAATCAAATTCAAGAAAAGAGCACCTCTCCAGCATGCGCCTCGTTCCAATTGCTGTCACCTTTTCACCAGCTGTCTGGGGAACGCAGAGAGGAGCTCCAAAAACAACACCGCTTGACGGCAGCTTGTCTCTCAATGCTGTGTCCTTCGAAGAAAACACATCCGTGGTTCAGGAGAGAGCAAAAGCAGGCACCAGTGACGAGCTTAAGACTCCACCTCGGCATCGGGATCATTCTGCGCTCGCCGTTCTGGCAGAAATGTGACGAGATCTGACTCAAAGGTGCGAAAAGGGCGGCTCTTACAATTGGCCCGTAGGCAGATTTCACTCGCACGTCCCAATTTAAACAAGGGACGGGACGAAACGAGTCGAGGTTCCGCCGAGATTCGAACTCGGATCGCTGGATTCAAAGTCCAGAGTGCTAACCGTTACACCACGGAACCAGCAGGGCGGCCTGCTTTAGGCCAGGCCTGAGCTGTCCTGCATTCACACTTGCAGCAACGCTCTCAGAATCTGGTCTCTTGCTGCTGCGCCCGTGGCAGGGAATACTTGGGTGGTACAGGGTAGAGCAAAAGTAGCTCGCGCGCTTGACGCCGGGGAGTGTCGCAAACCAGCCCACATCCATCATGGGTGCAAGAATTTGCGAAACCGGCAGTTTTGTCAAAGACGATCGCTCACGCTGCCAGCGAAAAGGCTCCACCGAGATTTGAACTCGGATCGCTGGATTCAGAGTCCAGAGTGCTCACCATTACACCATGGAACCCCTAGATGGCAGCGCCGCCGAATCACTGCTCAAGGATGTTTGCCTCCTTCGTCAAGCGTGGAAACAGCAACGACAAGGATCACGACGGCAACTGTGGATCTGCTGATCCAGCAGCTCGTGCACTCGGTCTTGCTCAAGTGCAACCACGCTGTCACGGCCTGCTGCCCTGTAAGGCCGGTGGCCCGCGCCTCCGAAATCCACTTTGCCGAAGTTTTCGGAAGCAGCTCGGGCCGTGCCAGATCTGCCAACCTGTCCACGAAACCTAGTTTCTCAGCGGGAGCGGGGCTGCTGTTGGCCATGAGCAACTCTGAGCCGGGCTACTGCTCGCTAATCTCTCTCACTGGCAAACTTTCAAGCTGCTGGACAATCGCCTTTCCGGCATTTCACTTTGGCTTCCGCTTTCGCACCTCACAGTTTACCTTCCTGCTCAGTACAGCTGTCGGACAAGTCGCGCATCTGCACTACAGCTGCCTATTCGAACAGCGCCGCTGCTGTTTGTCTCCCTGATCGGCGGCCATGGCTGTGACGGCGCTGCGCTGAGCAATGCTTTTAAGCAAAGTGAGATCTCAGACGGATCGTGTTCAAGAGCACGTGTCCCTGGCTCTCCGGGAGTCTGTATTGTATGCACTGTTTTTTATGTCGCTGGACTGTCTTGTGTGTGCAAATGTCGTTGTTACCGTTTTGTAGTGATTGAAACTGGGATTTGAGGTTCCTGATTTCCCTGAAAACTGGTTGAATGGTAAGGCTTGGGGCCTGGCTTTGCTGCTCCTCTCCCTCGTAAAATTGCTGTTTCTCTATGTCCAGCTGTTACTGTGAATTGTTTGGGAAAGTGTGAATCGTTGAATCAAATTCAAGAAAAGAGCACCTCTCCAGCATGCGCCTCGTTCCAATTGCTGTCACCTTTTCACCAGCTGTCTGGGGAACGCAGAGAGGAGCTCCAAAAACAACACCGCTTGACGGCAGCTTGTCTCTCAATGCTGTGTCCTTCGAAGAAAACACATCCGTGGTTCAGGAGAGAGCAAAAGCAGGCACCAGTGACGAGCTTAAGACTCCACCTCGGCATCGGGATCATTCTGCGCTCGCCGTTCTGGCAGAAATGTGACGAGATCTGACTCAAAGGTGCGAAAAGGGCGGCTCTTACAATTGGCCCGTAGGCAGATTTCACTCGCACGTCCCAATTTAAACAAGGGACGGGACGAAACGAGTCGAGGTTCCGCCGAGATTCGAACTCGGATCGCTGGATTCAAAGTCCAGAGTGCTAACCGTTACACCACGGAACCAGCAGGGCGGCCTGCTTTAGGCCAGGCCTGAGCTGTCCTGCATTCACACTTGCAGCAACGCTCTCAGAATCTGGTCTCTTGCTGCTGCGCCCGTGGCAGGGAATACTTGGGTGGTACAGGGTAGAGCAAAAGTAGCTCGCGCGCTTGACGCCGGGGAGTGTCGCAAACCAGCCCACATCCATCATGGGTGCAAGAATTTGCGAAACCGGCAGTTTTGTCAAAGACGATCGCTCACGCTGCCAGCGAAAAGGCTCCACCGAGATTTGAACTCGGATCGCTGGATTCAGAGTCCAGAGTGCTCACCATTACACCATGGAACCCCTAGATGGCAGCGCCGCCGAATCACTGCTCAAGGATGTTTGCCTCCTTCGTCAAGCGTGGAAACAGCAACGACAAGGATCACGACGGCAACTGTGGATCTGCTGATCCAGCAGCTCGTGCACTCGGTCTTGCTCAAGTGCAACCACGCTGTCACGGCCTGCTGCCCTGTAAGGCCGGTGGCCCGCGCCTCCGAAATCCACTTTGCCGAAGTTTTCGGAAGCAGCTCGGGCCGTGCCAGATCTGCCAACCTGTCCACGAAACCTAGTTTCTCAGCGGGAGCGGGGCTGCTGTTGGCCATGAGCAACTCTGAGCCGGGCTACTGCTCGCTAATCTCTCTCACTGGCAAACTTTCAAGCTGCTGGACAATCGCCTTTCCGGCATTTCACTTTGGCTTCCGCTTTCGCACCTCACAGTTTACCTTCCTGCTCAGTACAGCTGTCGGACAAGTCGCGCATCTGCACTACAGCTGCCTATTCGAACAGCGCCGCTGCTGTTTGTCTCCCTGATCGGCGGCCATGGCTGTGACGGCGCTGCGCTGAGCAATGCTTTTAAGCAAAGTGAGATCTCAGACGGATCGTGTTCAAGAGCACGTGTCCCTGGCTCTCCGGGAGTCTGTATTGTATGCACTGTTTTTTATGTCGCTGGACTGTCTTGTGTGTGCAAATGTCGTTGTTACCGTTTTGTAGTGATTGAAACTGGGATTTGAGGTTCCTGATTTCCCTGAAAACTGGTTGAATGGTAAGGCTTGGGGCCTGGCTTTGCTGCTCCTCTCCCTCGTAAAATTGCTGTTTCTCTATGTCCAGCTGTTACTGTGAATTGTTTGGGAAAGTGTGAATCGTTGAATCAAATTCAAGAAAAGAGCACCTCTCCAGCATGCGCCTCGTTCCAATTGCTGTCACCTTTTCACCAGCTGTCTGGGGAACGCAGAGAGGAGCTCCAAAAACAACACCGCTTGACGGCAGCTTGTCTCTCAATGCTGTGTCCTTCGAAGAAAACACATCCGTGGTTCAGGAGAGAGCAAAAGCAGGCACCAGTGACGAGCTTAAGACTCCACCTCGGCATCGGGATCATTCTGCGCTCGCCGTTCTGGCAGAAATGTGACGAGATCTGACTCAAAGGTGCGAAAAGGGCGGCTCTTACAATTGGCCCGTAGGCAGATTTCACTCGCACGTCCCAATTTAAACAAGGGACGGGACGAAACGAGTCGAGGTTCCGCCGAGATTCGAACTCGGATCGCTGGATTCAAAGTCCAGAGTGCTAACCGTTACACCACGGAACCAGCAGGGCGGCCTGCTTTAGGCCAGGCCTGAGCTGTCCTGCATTCACACTTGCAGCAACGCTCTCAGAATCTGGTCTCTTGCTGCTGCGCCCGTGGCAGGGAATACTTGGGTGGTACAGGGTAGAGCAAAAGTAGCTCGCGCGCTTGACGCCGGGGAGTGTCGCAAACCAGCCCACATCCATCATGGGTGCAAGAATTTGCGAAACCGGCAGTTTTGTCAAAGACGATCGCTCACGCTGCCAGCGAAAAGGCTCCACCGAGATTTGAACTCGGATCGCTGGATTCAGAGTCCAGAGTGCTCACCATTACACCATGGAACCCCTAGATGGCAGCGCCGCCGAATCACTGCTCAAGGATGTTTGCCTCCTTCGTCAAGCGTGGAAACAGCAACGACAAGGATCACGACGGCAACTGTGGATCTGCTGATCCAGCAGCTCGTGCACTCGGTCTTGCTCAAGTGCAACCACGCTGTCACGGCCTGCTGCCCTGTAAGGCCGGTGGCCCGCGCCTCCGAAATCCACTTTGCCGAAGTTTTCGGAAGCAGCTCGGGCCGTGCCAGATCTGCCAACCTGTCCACGAAACCTAGTTTCTCAGCGGGAGCGGGGCTGCTGTTGGCCATGAGCAACTCTGAGCCGGGCTACTGCTCGCTAATCTCTCTCACTGGCAAACTTTCAAGCTGCTGGACAATCGCCTTTCCGGCATTTCACTTTGGCTTCCGCTTTCGCACCTCACAGTTTACCTTCCTGCTCAGTACAGCTGTCGGACAAGTCGCGCATCTGCACTACAGCTGCCTATTCGAACAGCGCCGCTGCTGTTTGTCTCCCTGATCGGCGGCCATGGCTGTGACGGCGCTGCGCTGAGCAATGCTTTTAAGCAAAGTGAGATCTCAGACGGATCGTGTTCAAGAGCACGTGTCCCTGGCTCTCCGGGAGTCTGTATTGTATGCACTGTTTTTTATGTCGCTGGACTGTCTTGTGTGTGCAAATGTCGTTGTTACCGTTTTGTAGTGATTGAAACTGGGATTTGAGGTTCCTGATTTCCCTGAAAACTGGTTGAATGGTAAGGCTTGGGGCCTGGCTTTGCTGCTCCTCTCCCTCGTAAAATTGCTGTTTCTCTATGTCCAGCTGTTACTGTGAATTGTTTGGGAAAGTGTGAATCGTTGAATCAAATTCAAGAAAAGAGCACCTCTCCAGCATGCGCCTCGTTCCAATTGCTGTCACCTTTTCACCAGCTGTCTGGGGAACGCAGAGAGGAGCTCCAAAAACAACACCGCTTGACGGCAGCTTGTCTCTCAATGCTGTGTCCTTCGAAGAAAACACATCCGTGGTTCAGGAGAGAGCAAAAGCAGGCACCAGTGACGAGCTTAAGACTCCACCTCGGCATCGGGATCATTCTGCGCTCGCCGTTCTGGCAGAAATGTGACGAGATCTGACTCAAAGGTGCGAAAAGGGCGGCTCTTACAATTGGCCCGTAGGCAGATTTCACTCGCACGTCCCAATTTAAACAAGGGACGGGACGAAACGAGTCGAGGTTCCGCCGAGATTCGAACTCGGATCGCTGGATTCAAAGTCCAGAGTGCTAACCGTTACACCACGGAACCAGCAGGGCGGCCTGCTTTAGGCCAGGCCTGAGCTGTCCTGCATTCACACTTGCAGCAACGCTCTCAGAATCTGGTCTCTTGCTGCTGCGCCCGTGGCAGGGAATACTTGGGTGGTACAGGGTAGAGCAAAAGTAGCTCGCGCGCTTGACGCCGGGGAGTGTCGCAAACCAGCCCACATCCATCATGGGTGCAAGAATTTGCGAAACCGGCAGTTTTGTCAAAGACGATCGCTCACGCTGCCAGCGAAAAGGCTCCACCGAGATTTGAACTCGGATCGCTGGATTCAGAGTCCAGAGTGCTCACCATTACACCATGGAACCCCTAGATGGCAGCGCCGCCGAATCACTGCTCAAGGATGTTTGCCTCCTTCGTCAAGCGTGGAAACAGCAACGACAAGGATCACGACGGCAACTGTGGATCTGCTGATCCAGCAGCTCGTGCACTCGGTCTTGCTCAAGTGCAACCACGCTGTCACGGCCTGCTGCCCTGTAAGGCCGGTGGCCCGCGCCTCCGAAATCCACTTTGCCGAAGTTTTCGGAAGCAGCTCGGGCCGTGCCAGATCTGCCAACCTGTCCACGAAACCTAGTTTCTCAGCGGGAGCGGGGCTGCTGTTGGCCATGAGCAACTCTGAGCCGGGCTACTGCTCGCTAATCTCTCTCACTGGCAAACTTTCAAGCTGCTGGACAATCGCCTTTCCGGCATTTCACTTTGGCTTCCGCTTTCGCACCTCACAGTTTACCTTCCTGCTCAGTACAGCTGTCGGACAAGTCGCGCATCTGCACTACAGCTGCCTATTCGAACAGCGCCGCTGCTGTTTGTCTCCCTGATCGGCGGCCATGGCTGTGACGGCGCTGCGCTGAGCAATGCTTTTAAGCAAAGTGAGATCTCAGACGGATCGTGTTCAAGAGCACGTGTCCCTGGCTCTCCGGGAGTCTGTATTGTATGCACTGTTTTTTATGTCGCTGGACTGTCTTGTGTGTGCAAATGTCGTTGTTACCGTTTTGTAGTGATTGAAACTGGGATTTGAGGTTCCTGATTTCCCTGAAAACTGGTTGAATGGTAAGGCTTGGGGCCTGGCTTTGCTGCTCCTCTCCCTCGTAAAATTGCTGTTTCTCTATGTCCAGCTGTTACTGTGAATTGTTTGGGAAAGTGTGAATCGTTGAATCAAATTCAAGAAAAGAGCACCTCTCCAGCATGCGCCTCGTTCCAATTGCTGTCACCTTTTCACCAGCTGTCTGGGGAACGCAGAGAGGAGCTCCAAAAACAACACCGCTTGACGGCAGCTTGTCTCTCAATGCTGTGTCCTTCGAAGAAAACACATCCGTGGTTCAGGAGAGAGCAAAAGCAGGCACCAGTGACGAGCTTAAGACTCCACCTCGGCATCGGGATCATTCTGCGCTCGCCGTTCTGGCAGAAATGTGACGAGATCTGACTCAAAGGTGCGAAAAGGGCGGCTCTTACAATTGGCCCGTAGGCAGATTTCACTCGCACGTCCCAATTTAAACAAGGGACGGGACGAAACGAGTCGAGGTTCCGCCGAGATTCGAACTCGGATCGCTGGATTCAAAGTCCAGAGTGCTAACCGTTACACCACGGAACCAGCAGGGCGGCCTGCTTTAGGCCAGGCCTGAGCTGTCCTGCATTCACACTTGCAGCAACGCTCTCAGAATCTGGTCTCTTGCTGCTGCGCCCGTGGCAGGGAATACTTGGGTGGTACAGGGTAGAGCAAAAGTAGCTCGCGCGCTTGACGCCGGGGAGTGTCGCAAACCAGCCCACATCCATCATGGGTGCAAGAATTTGCGAAACCGGCAGTTTTGTCAAAGACGATCGCTCACGCTGCCAGCGAAAAGGCTCCACCGAGATTTGAACTCGGATCGCTGGATTCAGAGTCCAGAGTGCTCACCATTACACCATGGAACCCCTAGATGGCAGCGCCGCCGAATCACTGCTCAAGGATGTTTGCCTCCTTCGTCAAGCGTGGAAACAGCAACGACAAGGATCACGACGGCAACTGTGGATCTGCTGATCCAGCAGCTCGTGCACTCGGTCTTGCTCAAGTGCAACCACGCTGTCACGGCCTGCTGCCCTGTAAGGCCGGTGGCCCGCGCCTCCGAAATCCACTTTGCCGAAGTTTTCGGAAGCAGCTCGGGCCGTGCCAGATCTGCCAACCTGTCCACGAAACCTAGTTTCTCAGCGGGAGCGGGGCTGCTGTTGGCCATGAGCAACTCTGAGCCGGGCTACTGCTCGCTAATCTCTCTCACTGGCAAACTTTCAAGCTGCTGGACAATCGCCTTTCCGGCATTTCACTTTGGCTTCCGCTTTCGCACCTCACAGTTTACCTTCCTGCTCAGTACAGCTGTCGGACAAGTCGCGCATCTGCACTACAGCTGCCTATTCGAACAGCGCCGCTGCTGTTTGTCTCCCTGATCGGCGGCCATGGCTGTGACGGCGCTGCGCTGAGCAATGCTTTTAAGCAAAGTGAGATCTCAGACGGATCGTGTTCAAGAGCACGTGTCCCTGGCTCTCCGGGAGTCTGTATTGTATGCACTGTTTTTTATGTCGCTGGACTGTCTTGTGTGTGCAAATGTCGTTGTTACCGTTTTGTAGTGATTGAAACTGGGATTTGAGGTTCCTGATTTCCCTGAAAACTGGTTGAATGGTAAGGCTTGGGGCCTGGCTTTGCTGCTCCTCTCCCTCGTAAAATTGCTGTTTCTCTATGTCCAGCTGTTACTGTGAATTGTTTGGGAAAGTGTGAATCGTTGAATCAAATTCAAGAAAAGAGCACCTCTCCAGCATGCGCCTCGTTCCAATTGCTGTCACCTTTTCACCAGCTGTCTGGGGAACGCAGAGAGGAGCTCCAAAAACAACACCGCTTGACGGCAGCTTGTCTCTCAATGCTGTGTCCTTCGAAGAAAACACATCCGTGGTTCAGGAGAGAGCAAAAGCAGGCACCAGTGACGAGCTTAAGACTCCACCTCGGCATCGGGATCATTCTGCGCTCGCCGTTCTGGCAGAAATGTGACGAGATCTGACTCAAAGGTGCGAAAAGGGCGGCTCTTACAATTGGCCCGTAGGCAGATTTCACTCGCACGTCCCAATTTAAACAAGGGACGGGACGAAACGAGTCGAGGTTCCGCCGAGATTCGAACTCGGATCGCTGGATTCAAAGTCCAGAGTGCTAACCGTTACACCACGGAACCAGCAGGGCGGCCTGCTTTAGGCCAGGCCTGAGCTGTCCTGCATTCACACTTGCAGCAACGCTCTCAGAATCTGGTCTCTTGCTGCTGCGCCCGTGGCAGGGAATACTTGGGTGGTACAGGGTAGAGCAAAAGTAGCTCGCGCGCTTGACGCCGGGGAGTGTCGCAAACCAGCCCACATCCATCATGGGTGCAAGAATTTGCGAAACCGGCAGTTTTGTCAAAGACGATCGCTCACGCTGCCAGCGAAAAGGCTCCACCGAGATTTGAACTCGGATCGCTGGATTCAGAGTCCAGAGTGCTCACCATTACACCATGGAACCCCTAGATGGCAGCGCCGCCGAATCACTGCTCAAGGATGTTTGCCTCCTTCGTCAAGCGTGGAAACAGCAACGACAAGGATCACGACGGCAACTGTGGATCTGCTGATCCAGCAGCTCGTGCACTCGGTCTTGCTCAAGTGCAACCACGCTGTCACGGCCTGCTGCCCTGTAAGGCCGGTGGCCCGCGCCTCCGAAATCCACTTTGCCGAAGTTTTCGGAAGCAGCTCGGGCCGTGCCAGATCTGCCAACCTGTCCACGAAACCTAGTTTCTCAGCGGGAGCGGGGCTGCTGTTGGCCATGAGCAACTCTGAGCCGGGCTACTGCTCGCTAATCTCTCTCACTGGCAAACTTTCAAGCTGCTGGACAATCGCCTTTCCGGCATTTCACTTTGGCTTCCGCTTTCGCACCTCACAGTTTACCTTCCTGCTCAGTACAGCTGTCGGACAAGTCGCGCATCTGCACTACAGCTGCCTATTCGAACAGCGCCGCTGCTGTTTGTCTCCCTGATCGGCGGCCATGGCTGTGACGGCGCTGCGCTGAGCAATGCTTTTAAGCAAAGTGAGATCTCAGACGGATCGTGTTCAAGAGCACGTGTCCCTGGCTCTCCGGGAGTCTGTATTGTATGCACTGTTTTTTATGTCGCTGGACTGTCTTGTGTGTGCAAATGTCGTTGTTACCGTTTTGTAGTGATTGAAACTGGGATTTGAGGTTCCTGATTTCCCTGAAAACTGGTTGAATGGTAAGGCTTGGGGCCTGGCTTTGCTGCTCCTCTCCCTCGTAAAATTGCTGTTTCTCTATGTCCAGCTGTTACTGTGAATTGTTTGGGAAAGTGTGAATCGTTGAATCAAATTCAAGAAAAGAGCACCTCTCCAGCATGCGCCTCGTTCCAATTGCTGTCACCTTTTCACCAGCTGTCTGGGGAACGCAGAGAGGAGCTCCAAAAACAACACCGCTTGACGGCAGCTTGTCTCTCAATGCTGTGTCCTTCGAAGAAAACACATCCGTGGTTCAGGAGAGAGCAAAAGCAGGCACCAGTGACGAGCTTAAGACTCCACCTCGGCATCGGGATCATTCTGCGCTCGCCGTTCTGGCAGAAATGTGACGAGATCTGACTCAAAGGTGCGAAAAGGGCGGCTCTTACAATTGGCCCGTAGGCAGATTTCACTCGCACGTCCCAATTTAAACAAGGGACGGGACGAAACGAGTCGAGGTTCCGCCGAGATTCGAACTCGGATCGCTGGATTCAAAGTCCAGAGTGCTAACCGTTACACCACGGAACCAGCAGGGCGGCCTGCTTTAGGCCAGGCCTGAGCTGTCCTGCATTCACACTTGCAGCAACGCTCTCAGAATCTGGTCTCTTGCTGCTGCGCCCGTGGCAGGGAATACTTGGGTGGTACAGGGTAGAGCAAAAGTAGCTCGCGCGCTTGACGCCGGGGAGTGTCGCAAACCAGCCCACATCCATCATGGGTGCAAGAATTTGCGAAACCGGCAGTTTTGTCAAAGACGATCGCTCACGCTGCCAGCGAAAAGGCTCCACCGAGATTTGAACTCGGATCGCTGGATTCAGAGTCCAGAGTGCTCACCATTACACCATGGAACCCCTAGATGGCAGCGCCGCCGAATCACTGCTCAAGGATGTTTGCCTCCTTCGTCAAGCGTGGAAACAGCAACGACAAGGATCACGACGGCAACTGTGGATCTGCTGATCCAGCAGCTCGTGCACTCGGTCTTGCTCAAGTGCAACCACGCTGTCACGGCCTGCTGCCCTGTAAGGCCGGTGGCCCGCGCCTCCGAAATCCACTTTGCCGAAGTTTTCGGAAGCAGCTCGGGCCGTGCCAGATCTGCCAACCTGTCCACGAAACCTAGTTTCTCAGCGGGAGCGGGGCTGCTGTTGGCCATGAGCAACTCTGAGCCGGGCTACTGCTCGCTAATCTCTCTCACTGGCAAACTTTCAAGCTGCTGGACAATCGCCTTTCCGGCATTTCACTTTGGCTTCCGCTTTCGCACCTCACAGTTTACCTTCCTGCTCAGTACAGCTGTCGGACAAGTCGCGCATCTGCACTACAGCTGCCTATTCGAACAGCGCCGCTGCTGTTTGTCTCCCTGATCGGCGGCCATGGCTGTGACGGCGCTGCGCTGAGCAATGCTTTTAAGCAAAGTGAGATCTCAGACGGATCGTGTTCAAGAGCACGTGTCCCTGGCTCTCCGGGAGTCTGTATTGTATGCACTGTTTTTTATGTCGCTGGACTGTCTTGTGTGTGCAAATGTCGTTGTTACCGTTTTGTAGTGATTGAAACTGGGATTTGAGGTTCCTGATTTCCCTGAAAACTGGTTGAATGGTAAGGCTTGGGGCCTGGCTTTGCTGCTCCTCTCCCTCGTAAAATTGCTGTTTCTCTATGTCCAGCTGTTACTGTGAATTGTTTGGGAAAGTGTGAATCGTTGAATCAAATTCAAGAAAAGAGCACCTCTCCAGCATGCGCCTCGTTCCAATTGCTGTCACCTTTTCACCAGCTGTCTGGGGAACGCAGAGAGGAGCTCCAAAAACAACACCGCTTGACGGCAGCTTGTCTCTCAATGCTGTGTCCTTCGAAGAAAACACATCCGTGGTTCAGGAGAGAGCAAAAGCAGGCACCAGTGACGAGCTTAAGACTCCACCTCGGCATCGGGATCATTCTGCGCTCGCCGTTCTGGCAGAAATGTGACGAGATCTGACTCAAAGGTGCGAAAAGGGCGGCTCTTACAATTGGCCCGTAGGCAGATTTCACTCGCACGTCCCAATTTAAACAAGGGACGGGACGAAACGAGTCGAGGTTCCGCCGAGATTCGAACTCGGATCGCTGGATTCAAAGTCCAGAGTGCTAACCGTTACACCACGGAACCAGCAGGGCGGCCTGCTTTAGGCCAGGCCTGAGCTGTCCTGCATTCACACTTGCAGCAACGCTCTCAGAATCTGGTCTCTTGCTGCTGCGCCCGTGGCAGGGAATACTTGGGTGGTACAGGGTAGAGCAAAAGTAGCTCGCGCGCTTGACGCCGGGGAGTGTCGCAAACCAGCCCACATCCATCATGGGTGCAAGAATTTGCGAAACCGGCAGTTTTGTCAAAGACGATCGCTCACGCTGCCAGCGAAAAGGCTCCACCGAGATTTGAACTCGGATCGCTGGATTCAGAGTCCAGAGTGCTCACCATTACACCATGGAACCCCTAGATGGCAGCGCCGCCGAATCACTGCTCAAGGATGTTTGCCTCCTTCGTCAAGCGTGGAAACAGCAACGACAAGGATCACGACGGCAACTGTGGATCTGCTGATCCAGCAGCTCGTGCACTCGGTCTTGCTCAAGTGCAACCACGCTGTCACGGCCTGCTGCCCTGTAAGGCCGGTGGCCCGCGCCTCCGAAATCCACTTTGCCGAAGTTTTCGGAAGCAGCTCGGGCCGTGCCAGATCTGCCAACCTGTCCACGAAACCTAGTTTCTCAGCGGGAGCGGGGCTGCTGTTGGCCATGAGCAACTCTGAGCCGGGCTACTGCTCGCTAATCTCTCTCACTGGCAAACTTTCAAGCTGCTGGACAATCGCCTTTCCGGCATTTCACTTTGGCTTCCGCTTTCGCACCTCACAGTTTACCTTCCTGCTCAGTACAGCTGTCGGACAAGTCGCGCATCTGCACTACAGCTGCCTATTCGAACAGCGCCGCTGCTGTTTGTCTCCCTGATCGGCGGCCATGGCTGTGACGGCGCTGCGCTGAGCAATGCTTTTAAGCAAAGTGAGATCTCAGACGGATCGTGTTCAAGAGCACGTGTCCCTGGCTCTCCGGGAGTCTGTATTGTATGCACTGTTTTTTATGTCGCTGGACTGTCTTGTGTGTGCAAATGTCGTTGTTACCGTTTTGTAGTGATTGAAACTGGGATTTGAGGTTCCTGATTTCCCTGAAAACTGGTTGAATGGTAAGGCTTGGGGCCTGGCTTTGCTGCTCCTCTCCCTCGTAAAATTGCTGTTTCTCTATGTCCAGCTGTTACTGTGAATTGTTTGGGAAAGTGTGAATCGTTGAATCAAATTCAAGAAAAGAGCACCTCTCCAGCATGCGCCTCGTTCCAATTGCTGTCACCTTTTCACCAGCTGTCTGGGGAACGCAGAGAGGAGCTCCAAAAACAACACCGCTTGACGGCAGCTTGTCTCTCAATGCTGTGTCCTTCGAAGAAAACACATCCGTGGTTCAGGAGAGAGCAAAAGCAGGCACCAGTGACGAGCTTAAGACTCCACCTCGGCATCGGGATCATTCTGCGCTCGCCGTTCTGGCAGAAATGTGACGAGATCTGACTCAAAGGTGCGAAAAGGGCGGCTCTTACAATTGGCCCGTAGGCAGATTTCACTCGCACGTCCCAATTTAAACAAGGGACGGGACGAAACGAGTCGAGGTTCCGCCGAGATTCGAACTCGGATCGCTGGATTCAAAGTCCAGAGTGCTAACCGTTACACCACGGAACCAGCAGGGCGGCCTGCTTTAGGCCAGGCCTGAGCTGTCCTGCATTCACACTTGCAGCAACGCTCTCAGAATCTGGTCTCTTGCTGCTGCGCCCGTGGCAGGGAATACTTGGGTGGTACAGGGTAGAGCAAAAGTAGCTCGCGCGCTTGACGCCGGGGAGTGTCGCAAACCAGCCCACATCCATCATGGGTGCAAGAATTTGCGAAACCGGCAGTTTTGTCAAAGACGATCGCTCACGCTGCCAGCGAAAAGGCTCCACCGAGATTTGAACTCGGATCGCTGGATTCAGAGTCCAGAGTGCTCACCATTACACCATGGAACCCCTAGATGGCAGCGCCGCCGAATCACTGCTCAAGGATGTTTGCCTCCTTCGTCAAGCGTGGAAACAGCAACGACAAGGATCACGACGGCAACTGTGGATCTGCTGATCCAGCAGCTCGTGCACTCGGTCTTGCTCAAGTGCAACCACGCTGTCACGGCCTGCTGCCCTGTAAGGCCGGTGGCCCGCGCCTCCGAAATCCACTTTGCCGAAGTTTTCGGAAGCAGCTCGGGCCGTGCCAGATCTGCCAACCTGTCCACGAAACCTAGTTTCTCAGCGGGAGCGGGGCTGCTGTTGGCCATGAGCAACTCTGAGCCGGGCTACTGCTCGCTAATCTCTCTCACTGGCAAACTTTCAAGCTGCTGGACAATCGCCTTTCCGGCATTTCACTTTGGCTTCCGCTTTCGCACCTCACAGTTTACCTTCCTGCTCAGTACAGCTGTCGGACAAGTCGCGCATCTGCACTACAGCTGCCTATTCGAACAGCGCCGCTGCTGTTTGTCTCCCTGATCGGCGGCCATGGCTGTGACGGCGCTGCGCTGAGCAATGCTTTTAAGCAAAGTGAGATCTCAGACGGATCGTGTTCAAGAGCACGTGTCCCTGGCTCTCCGGGAGTCTGTATTGTATGCACTGTTTTTTATGTCGCTGGACTGTCTTGTGTGTGCAAATGTCGTTGTTACCGTTTTGTAGTGATTGAAACTGGGATTTGAGGTTCCTGATTTCCCTGAAAACTGGTTGAATGGTAAGGCTTGGGGCCTGGCTTTGCTGCTCCTCTCCCTCGTAAAATTGCTGTTTCTCTATGTCCAGCTGTTACTGTGAATTGTTTGGGAAAGTGTGAATCGTTGAATCAAATTCAAGAAAAGAGCACCTCTCCAGCATGCGCCTCGTTCCAATTGCTGTCACCTTTTCACCAGCTGTCTGGGGAACGCAGAGAGGAGCTCCAAAAACAACACCGCTTGACGGCAGCTTGTCTCTCAATGCTGTGTCCTTCGAAGAAAACACATCCGTGGTTCAGGAGAGAGCAAAAGCAGGCACCAGTGACGAGCTTAAGACTCCACCTCGGCATCGGGATCATTCTGCGCTCGCCGTTCTGGCAGAAATGTGACGAGATCTGACTCAAAGGTGCGAAAAGGGCGGCTCTTACAATTGGCCCGTAGGCAGATTTCACTCGCACGTCCCAATTTAAACAAGGGACGGGACGAAACGAGTCGAGGTTCCGCCGAGATTCGAACTCGGATCGCTGGATTCAAAGTCCAGAGTGCTAACCGTTACACCACGGAACCAGCAGGGCGGCCTGCTTTAGGCCAGGCCTGAGCTGTCCTGCATTCACACTTGCAGCAACGCTCTCAGAATCTGGTCTCTTGCTGCTGCGCCCGTGGCAGGGAATACTTGGGTGGTACAGGGTAGAGCAAAAGTAGCTCGCGCGCTTGACGCCGGGGAGTGTCGCAAACCAGCCCACATCCATCATGGGTGCAAGAATTTGCGAAACCGGCAGTTTTGTCAAAGACGATCGCTCACGCTGCCAGCGAAAAGGCTCCACCGAGATTTGAACTCGGATCGCTGGATTCAGAGTCCAGAGTGCTCACCATTACACCATGGAACCCCTAGATGGCAGCGCCGCCGAATCACTGCTCAAGGATGTTTGCCTCCTTCGTCAAGCGTGGAAACAGCAACGACAAGGATCACGACGGCAACTGTGGATCTGCTGATCCAGCAGCTCGTGCACTCGGTCTTGCTCAAGTGCAACCACGCTGTCACGGCCTGCTGCCCTGTAAGGCCGGTGGCCCGCGCCTCCGAAATCCACTTTGCCGAAGTTTTCGGAAGCAGCTCGGGCCGTGCCAGATCTGCCAACCTGTCCACGAAACCTAGTTTCTCAGCGGGAGCGGGGCTGCTGTTGGCCATGAGCAACTCTGAGCCGGGCTACTGCTCGCTAATCTCTCTCACTGGCAAACTTTCAAGCTGCTGGACAATCGCCTTTCCGGCATTTCACTTTGGCTTCCGCTTTCGCACCTCACAGTTTACCTTCCTGCTCAGTACAGCTGTCGGACAAGTCGCGCATCTGCACTACAGCTGCCTATTCGAACAGCGCCGCTGCTGTTTGTCTCCCTGATCGGCGGCCATGGCTGTGACGGCGCTGCGCTGAGCAATGCTTTTAAGCAAAGTGAGATCTCAGACGGATCGTGTTCAAGAGCACGTGTCCCTGGCTCTCGGGAGTCTGTATTGTATGCACTGTTTTTTATGTCGCTGGACTGTCTTGTGTGTGCAAATGTCGTTGTTACCGTTTTGTAGTGATTGAAACTGGGATTTGAGGTTCCTGATTTCCCTGAAAACTGGTTGAATGGTAAGGCTTGGGGCCTGGCTTTGCTGCTCCTCTCCCTCGTAAAATTGCTGTTTCTCTATGTCCAGCTGTTACTGTGAATTGTTTGGGAAAGTGTGAATCGTTGAATCAAATTCAAGAAAGAGCACCTCTCCAGCATGCGCCTCGTTCCAATTGCTGTCACCTTTTCACCAGCTGTCTGGGGAACGCAGAGAGGAGCTCCAAAAACAACACCGCTTGACGGCAGCTTGTCTCTCAATGCTGTGTCCTTCGAAGAAAACACATCCGTGGTTCAGGAGAGAGCAAAAGCAGGCACCAGTGACGAGCTTAAGACTCCACCTCGGCATCGGGATCATTCTGCGCTCGCCGTTCTGGCAGAAATGTGACGAGATCTGACTCAAAGGTGCGAAAAGGGCGGCTCTTACAATTGGCCCGTAGGCAGATTTCACTCGCACGTCCCAATTTAAACAAGGGACGGACGAAACGAGTCGAGGTTCCGCCGAGATTCGAACTCGGATCGCTGGATTCAAAGTCCAGAGTGCTAACCGTTACACCACGGAACCAGCAGGGCGGCCTGCTTTAGGCCAGGCCTGAGCTGTCCTGCATTCACACTTGCAGCAACGCTCTCAGAATCTGGTCTCTTGCTGCTGCGCCCGTGGCAGGGAATACTTGGGTGGTACAGGGTAGAGCAAAAGTAGCTCGCGCGCTTGACGCCGGGGAGTGTCGCAAACCAGCCCACATCCATCATGGGTGCAAGAATTTGCGAACCGGCAGTTTTGTCAAAGACGATCGCTCACGCTGCCAGCGAAAAGGCTCCACCGAGATTTGAACTCGGATCGCTGGATTCAGAGTCCAGAGTGCTCACCATTACACCATGGAACCCCTAGATGGCAGCGCCGCCGAATCACTGCTCAAGGATGTTTGCCTCCTTCGTCAAGCGTGGAAACAGCAACGACAAGGATCACGACGGCAACTGTGGATCTGCTGATCCAGCAGCTCGTGCACTCGGTCTTGCTCAAGTGCAACCACGCTGTCACGGCCTGCTGCCCTGTAAGGCCGGTGGCCCGCGCCTCCGAAATCCACTTTGCCGAAGTTTTCGGAAGCAGCTCGGGCCGTGCCAGATCTGCCAACCTGTCCACGAAACCTAGTTTCTCAGCGGGAGCGGGGCTGCTGTTGGCCATGAGCAACTCTGAGCGGGCTACTGCTCGCTAATCTCTCTCACTGGCAAACTTTCAAGCTGCTGGACAATCGCCTTTCCGGCATTTCACTTTGGCTTCCGCTTTCGCACCTCACAGTTTACCTTCCTGCTCAGTACAGCTGTCGGACAAGTCGCGCATCTGCACTACAGCTGCCTATTCGAACAGCGCCGCTGCTGTTTGTCTCCCTGATCGGCGGCCATGGCTGTGACGGCGCTGCGCTGAGCAATGCTTTTAAGCAAAGTGAGATCTCAGACGGATCGTGTTCAAGAGCACGTGTCCCTGGCCTTCCGGGAGTCTGTATTGTATGCACTGTTTTTTATGTCGCTGGACTGTCTTGTGTGTGCAAATGTCGTTGTTACCGTTTTGTAGTGATTGAAACTGGGATTTGAGGTTCCTGATTTCCCTGAAAACTGGTTGAATGGTAAGGCTTGGGGCCTGCTTTGCTGCTCCTCTCCCTCGTAAAATTGCTGTTTCTCTATGTCCAGCTGTTACTGTGAATTGTTTGGGAAAGTGTGAATCGTTGAATCAAATTCAAGAAAAGAGCACCTCTCCAGCATGCGCCTCGTTCCAATTGCTGTCACCTTTTCACCAGCTGTCTGGGGAACGCAGAGAGGAGCTCCAAAAACAACACCGCTTGACGGCAGCTTGTCTCTCAATGCTGTGTCCTTCGAAGAAAAACACATCCGTGGTTCAGGAGAGAGCAAAAAGCAGGCACCAGTGACGAGCTTAAGACTCCACCTCGGCATCGGGATCATTCTGCGCTCGCCGTTCTGGCAGAAAATGTGACGAGATCTGACTCAAAGGTGCGAAAAGGGCGGCTCTTACAATTGGCCCGTAGGCAGATTTTCACTCGCACGTCCCAATTTAAACAAGGGACGGGACGAAACGAGTCGAGGTTCCGCCGAGATTCGAACTCGGATCGCTGGATTCAAAGTCCAGAGTGCTAACCGTTACACCACGGAACCAGCAGGGCGGCCTGCTTTAGGCCAGGCCTGAGCTGTCCTGCATTCACACTTGCAGCAACGCTCTCAGAATCTGGTCTCTTGCTGCTGCGCCCGTGGCAGGGAATACTTGGGGTGGTACAGGGTTAGAGCAAAAGTAGCTCGCGCGCTTGACGCCGGGGAGTGTCGCAAACCAGCCCACATCCATCATGGGTGCAAGAATTTGCGAAACCGGCAGTTTTGTCAAAGACGATCGCTCACGCTGCCAGCGAAAGGCTCCACCGAGATTTGAACTCGGATCGCTGGATTCAGAGTCCAGAGTGCTCACCATTACACCATGGAACCCCTAGATGGCAGCGCCGCCGAATCACTGCTCAAGGATGTTTGCCTCCTTCGTCAAGCGTGGAAACAGCAAACGACAAGGATCACGACGGCAACTGTGGATCTGCTGATCCAGCAGCTCGTGCACTCGGTCTGCTCAAGTGCAACCACGCTGTCACGGCCTGCTGCCCTGTAAGGCGGTGGCCCGCGCCTCCGAAATCCACTTTGCCGAAGTTTTCGGAAGCAGCTCGGGCCGTGCCAGATCTGCCAACCTGTCCACGAAACCTAGTTTCTCAGCGGGAGCGGGGGCTGCTGTTGGCCATGAGCAACTCTGAGCCGGGCTACTGCTCGCTAATCTCTCTCACTGGCAAACTTTCAAGCTGCTGGGAAATCGCCTTTCCGGCATTTCACTTTGGCTTCCGCTTTCGCACTCACAGTTTACCTTCCTGCTCAGTACAGCTGTCGGACAAGTCGCGCATCTGCACTACAGCTGCTATCGAACAGCGCCGCTGCTGTTTGTCTCCCTGATCGGCGGCAATGGCTGTGACGGCGCTGCGCTGAGCAATGCTTTTAAGCAAAGTGAGATCTCAGACGGATCGTGTTCAAGAGCACGTGTCCCTGGCTC